>NW_017731391.1:1842041-1935541 GCF_001890085.2 Hipposideros armiger | reverse complement strand
ATAAAATCCCTAGGGATCCAGGGAGCTCCAGTTTAAGAAAGCCTTATATTATATCAGCAAGCATAGTGTTGATGCATAGTATTGTAAATAACTGAATAAATGTTTGGTAAATTGAATTACAAATGAATATATGTACTAGCATCCTGTTTGAGTCAATTATGAAACCCATAGCTGTTATTAAAGGCTTCATATACAATCTAGATCCAGCCTACATGTCAAACCTTATCTTTTCCTGCTACCTGGAGTGAGCCCTCCACCCCAGGCAGAAGGTGCTACTTACCTGTCTCTTAACAGGCCTGTGCATTGCTGTCTTTTTATTAGCTTTAATATGATATCATAATAAATTCTTATAAAATTGAACAAACCCAAAACATTAGATACCAATGTATGCCTAGGCAAAATAAATATTAAGTACAAAAATTGTTAAAAATTACTAACTTACTTTCCAGCTAGGTAAATTGCTTAATCTTCATCTGAATTTAAAAAATTTTTTAATTATTCTCTGTAAAATAATGTTAGTAGTAAAAATAATACTAGCTAACATATACATGGTACTATGTACTAAGTACTATTCTAAGCACTTTATCTATTTTGATTGCTTTCACCCATGCAATATCTGTATCAGGTAAGTGTACAATATCATACGTACATTTACATATGAGGAAACTGAGCTGTGAGTAGTTAAGCAGCTTGCCCAACATAGTACAGCTAGTTGACTTCAAAGTTCATCTTCTAAACCATTAACATGCTCCCTTTCTGTAAGGAGAAAAGAATTGATGACAGCTGAACATGACTAAGCATGTTGCAGTGTGGTACAGTAGCTTTGAAAATGTGACCTGTAGACGTTAATAATGTACAAAGAACCATAGAAAAATACACAAGTGAGTTTAGTGTGTTTTAAAACAGTGAAGCGTAATAAGGCTAAAAATGAAATGAATGATCTCTTGCTACTTAATGACATAATATATCCTAGGAAAAAACTTGAATATATAACATTACATGAGTATCTTTTCTTTTGTGTATCTGTGTTAGAATGACGCTTTTGTCAAAATGGATGGGATAGGGTAATAGAATAGAGAAAGGTATGCTCTTAGCCTGAAAACCAAAATTTAAACTCAACATTCATACTTCACATGAATGATCTCCCACTCACACAAAAATTCCCTTTGTTTTCTCCATAACTGGGCTAACAGTGTTACCACCTGCCCACCTGTAATTTTGGTTAAACCTCACCATCATCTTTTTCTCTTCTCTTGCACACTCCTGGACTAGATCTGTCAGTTCCAGCCTCGACACTTCCCCCAAGGTCTCCTGGGCCATTGCCATTGCCTCCTGTCTGGTTCGCCCTTGACCTGGTCCATTGTTCACACCAGTTGGCTTCTTCCTGAAACAGATCTAATCATTAGATGCTTCTGCGCAGAAGCTAGTGAGCACTCTCCATTACCTACCAAATGGAGTCCAGGACCCTGCAAAATCTGTATGTAACCTGCCAACCTGCTGAGCACCACCACAACCCCATCCTCCAGCCTCCCAGGCTTCTGGAAATTCCCGGTCCACCAAGCCTTCTCTATCTTGGCTCTGCCATCACTCATCTCCTCACTAGGAGACCTCCCCGGTGCCCCCTTCTCCACCTGGTCTTCAGTGGCCCACCACAAGGGGAACTTAGGGAACCTTCCAATCTTCTTATTCAAAATTAGCATTTAGTCTTAGGGGGCTCTTAATGCACTTGGCTTATATTTCTTTATAAAATATATTTCTTTATAAAACACTTACCAGGTTTTATTTTGCTTAATCAGGCTTATTGCCCTCAGGGTTATAGGGTCCATCTTGGTATTTTTCAGAATTTCTGGTGCCTTGCCATACTAGGCCCTTATTAATAACTGTTTCTTGACCTTGGATAGAAAAAGGTAGACATGACACAGACAAAAATGCTGCTCTTTTTCAATTTAAACATAAAAGACAAGTAAATGTGTTTTGTTTTCAATATAAATAAGAGAGAACAAAAATCATTAAGAGCAAATATTCTCCATAATATCTTGTTTCCCCTTCAGAACCAATTGGATTAAAGAATACTTGGACACAGCTCCTGTTTTGATTCTCATTTTCAAACAAGTATACGGTTTTGCTGCAAACGGCAAAAGGAAGGTCCACTACTACAATGAGATCAGTGTTTCCATCTCTTGCGGCATCCTCCTAGCTGCCCTGCAGGTATGTTACCCTCCCACTGGCTCAAGAGACAGAAGTGATTCTTGGGGGCCAAATGGTGGCCTTAGGCACAAATTTCAGCTGAGTTTCTAGTTCAGGGATGTTTGGAAATTGTTCATCTAAAGCTGAAATCCTAAGGAAGGTAAATCCTATGTGAAAACTGACTCTGGAGAAATGCAAATCAAAACCACAATGAGATACCGCCTCACTCCTGTCAGAATGGCTATCATCAGTAAATCAGCAAACAATGTTGGTGAGGATGCAGATAAATGGGAACCATTGTGCACCGTTGCAAATTGGTGCAGCCACTATGGAAAATGGTTTGGAGGTTCCACAAAAATTTAAAAATAGAATTACCTTATGACCCAGCAATTCTACTTCTGGATATTGACCCAAAGAAATCCAAAGCACTAACTCAAAAAGATATATGCACCCCCCAATGTTTACTGCAGCACTATGCACAGTAGCCAAGATATGGAAACAATCGAAATGCCCATCAATAGAGGGTTGGATAAAGAAGAGGTGGTACATATATACAAGGGAATATTATTCAGCCATAAAAAAGAATGAAATCTTACCATTTGTGACAATAAGGATGGACCTAGAGGGTGTTACGCAAAGCAAAATAAGTCAGACAGAGAGAGACAAATACCACATGATTTCACTTACATGTGGAATCTAAAGGACAAAATAAATGAACAGACAAAACAAGAACAATGAAAATAAATAAATAGATAGATAGATAGATAGATAGATAGATAGATAGATAGATAGATAGATAGAAAGAAATTGACTCTGGAAACCTGGATGGGTGAGTATGTTGGTTCAACAAACTGGAATTCTTTCTGGAAATTAACTTGTAACATCATCTCAGGGTCAGAAAAATAGCTGTTGTGTTTGCCTTCATCTGCAACGACTTGAAGTTCAAGGGTGTTGGCAGACACACATGAAGAGTTGCAGAGACTGGAAGTTCCAGGGACTGATTTCCTAGCTGTATTTGCTGTTGTCTGAGTCGATGGAGTGATTAAAAAGCTATAAGGAAGACTCTATCATACAGCACCTTCCCTGAGAAGTTTACTTTGTATTGCATTAGAAAGATGTCCATGTGCTTAAAAAAATTCTGCTTGTATAGTAGCTAGAACAATGCTAACCACGAAATAGAGCAGACTGAGGTATGCCTTGCACATGATTCCCTCAACAAATGTTTTCGGAGCTCCACCTAGTGACAGATCCTAGGAAGCTCCAGAAAATAGAAACTTCATGAACTGGACATTCCATAGAGGACTGGGGTCCTGAGTGGAGACAGACAGTAAACATGTAAAACAAATAAAGCAAACGAGACTATAAGAGCGGCGGTCACACTTTCAAGGGACAATTGATTCCAAAACACTGTGTGCTTCTTTACTATTCAAACTTTATATGCTGAAAACACCTTGCAAAATATAGTCAATTGTTACGCAGAAGAGGAATGGATTACTTGAAAACTTGCCCTAAAGGATCTGGTATCTTATTTCTTTCCTGATTCTGTGTGTGAATAAATAATGGAATCACCATGCCACATCAGACTGCAGGGCACTTCCATCCATTTTAGGGTCCCAGAAGAAGCAGGTTAGTCCTGGAGTGAGCTCAGCTCACCAAGTGGCTTCCGTGCCTTGGTATCAGCAGCCTTTTTATCACTGTAGTGTTGAGTTTGCTATCCTCTAGCTTTCCATAGGCACATTGCAGAGTGTAGGTCATGATTTGTGAGGGAGGACAGAGAACTCTTCCTGAAGTCCCTACCTGGACAGATTGCATAATGACTGGAGTTGTGCAGGACTCTCAAAGCCAGTTCTAGAACTTTCTGCTCAGGCTTGGGAGTGTCGATCTGGTTGGAAAAGCAAGGGGGATGGAGAGGGTCAGCAGGGGAGGTGTCTTGAAGCCACACATGATTTATATTAGATGTTTATTATCTGGAGGGGCTTTAAGGGGTGTTAATAGAATATTTCCTGTATTCCAACGTATCTCCTGGCCACTGGGTCCTCTATCACTGGAGGTCAGTATTTTTAGATGGGGATGATACTTTGTGTCCATGGTTGGATATATGATCATAAGAACTGCCTGTTGTTTTTCTAAAATCATTCCTTTGGTGTAGCTGGAGTCCCCAAATTTCTTTCCATGAAATAACTATTCCTATTTCTTGAGCAGTAATGAAAAATAGGACTGCTGTTTTTCTTTCGAGAAGCTTCCCACAGTTTGGTTCAAAGAAAGTGGTGTCTGGGGAGGTTGAGGAGAGAGTGGTTAAGATTCAAGACACTCCTTGCCCGAGCTGGCAGCTTCTTTGCTACCCAGCTTCAGGGACATGAAGGAACAGGCGGGTCTAACAGGGACTAGAATGTCCCCAGGCTGGAAGCTGAGCCCTGACTCTGCCTGCTGACTTTCAAACGTGTTCTTTCCCTCTTCCGTTTTAGAATGCAGGACTGGTGACTGTCACTACCACTCCTCTCAACTGTGGCCCCCGTCTGAGGGTGCTCCTGAGCCGCCCCACAAATGAAAAGCTGCTGATGCTGCTCCCTGTGGGGTACCCCAGCAAAGAGGCCACAGTGCCTGACCTAAAACGGAAACCTCTGGACCAGATCATGGTGACTGTGTAGGCAGGAGAGCAGCAGGAAGATGCTGGAAGACCAGGCCCCTGCTCCCCGCTCCTGGTCGTCTTGGGTCCATGGGCTGCTCTTTCTCTGGGTGGTAGTTGTCCCCCACCCGCACTCCACTTCACAGTGGGTGCCCACTCTGTATGTCAAGAAACCTTCCCACCGTCTCCGGCACTTTGAGCTTGAGGCTCCTGCTTCTGGTAGACAGATACGATTAGGTGAACATATAGAGTAAGAGGTCAACAGGTGTGTTCTCTTCCAGTTTTCATCCTCTGGAGAATTGCATTAACATTTTACTAAGAATGTGCTTCGGTTTTTAAGTTTTTAAAATTATTCCAGAAAAATCGCTGGTGATTTTTTTTCCCTTTTGCTTTTAAACGACTCATATAGAGAAAAGAGTCATCAGAAAATTTAATGTGGTCCCAGGAATTCAGCTTGGTGATGATTTTTGAATTGAAACTTAGGCTAATCAGGTGGCTTTCTGCCCATGAATTTCTGGTGGCTTTTAGGCAAAGGATCTGCTTTTGAGATATAGTCTTTTACTGAACTTTATAGATATTCTTCCAGTTTTGAATAAGTAACCATGGAAATAATTAAAATGTCACACTCACAGAGCAGAACAGTGCACGCTTGAGAAGATGGGATGAACTGGCAACCATCTGAACATATAAATGGTTAGTTCCACACTCCAGGGGTGTGTTTTAGCTGGCTCACACCAGCTCGTGGAAGCTGATTGTTAAATATTCAGGAATTCTGTGAGCCAGTTATGAAACCATTTGCATACTGAAATTACCAGTGGTGGGGGTATTCACACAACCACAATCGGCAGACACTGCATATCAGGGCATGTTTTCTTTTCCTTAAAGAGAACTCTTTTCCATCCTCAGCACTAACTGTGTCTCCCATGTTTTCTACTCTCCCCTGAAAAACACACTTATCTCTTCTCTCCAGATGGCAGTCGAGCTGTTCAGAGCTGATGGGGTCACAAGGTGTTAGGATGGGAATGCCAGACCTAGTCTTTCACCCGTCATCTTCTGTCTTCCCTTCCAGGGAGACTTTACACACAGGCACACTCATAGCTCAAATAATTGTTCGTCAACTCTAATCAAGCACCTCTACTCACCTCTTTGTCCCCTTCCACTGTCCATTTTCTCATCTTTTTTTTTTATACTCGGTTCCCTCAAGAAAATCTCTCCTTCCATCCCACTTGTGAGCCACACGACTGCAAGAAAAGCCCTTCATGTCATCGATGTGTCAGAGCTGGTGGCAAATCTGTATCAGAGACAAAGAAGACTGTTTTTTTTAATATTACACATTAAATATTACAAAGACCTGTGCCCTCAACCTTCAAAGTCCTTTGAAGTACCTAAAATCCTCTTTTAGAATCTCCAAAATCTTCCATCTATATCTTATTTTTCTCTAAACATGCTTTTCCCCAAGTCTACACATTTTAATACAAATTTTCTTATATTGTATTTCTATTCTTTTTGTAAAAAAAAATCATTAGTATTGTGGAAGGTATTTTTCCTATCCTCTTTATTGTAAATGAGCATTGCTTTAACTACATGTGGCTTTATTAGACTTACATGGGCTTATGTGGGAACCTAACCATTGTACTTCATATTGTTTTTAATAGGAAAAAGATACTCTCAGTTCCAAATATGAGGATAATAAACACACTTTGGCATCACAGTGCAACAAATTGAAGTTATATTTGTAAACTTTCCTTTATTGCTTATGTTTAGAGGCTGTTTGAGCCCAAGGAGCTCTTTGCTAGTTTTAGTGTACCCTCCTCAGCAGCTGAAATGTACAAGAGAGCCTTGCCTCCTGGAGTGTGAGGTGGAGAGGGAATTGACTAGTGGTGGGGGTACAGTCATTCACGTACAGAGCCTCTTGAGAGGAAAGAAAAGTCCAGAGTGCACATGAGTCAAAGGCCCTCGAGGAAAAGATTGCAAAGGCCTGGCCACCCTCCCAGAAATACAGCCCTGATTTTTCATAGATGCTGAACCAAAGGTACAAAGCACAGATTGGGGACAGGCTACAGCTAGCTTTCTCTTTGCAGGGCGGAATTAATATACAGCACAGCATAGAGGGACCTGGATTCAAGTTTTTTCTCTGGTATTCACCAGCTCAGTGGCCGTAGAAAACGGAATCTAAACCTCATTTTCTTCATCTGTAATGTGAAGATAAACGTAGTACTTACCTAGGGCTATTGTGATGACTGAATGTGATAACTCACATATAATTCCTGTCATATAGATAGGTAACACTTAGTATTAGTTTCTATTGTTGGCTTCTGATATTAGTAGCAGTATTATTATTACTATTATTAATACTAGGTGTTATGCACATTTGGCCAAAACAATAAAATGGCACCCTTTAAGAGTCTTGTCCTTAGTGCACTAACTCATCTAAAATATAAAATAAATGCATCTACTATCTCAGCTTAAGCCTGAGCTGTTTTAAGGATTTAGGTATGACTTTAGCTGTATCTGGTTGGGTCTTATTTGGCCACCTTGCTGATGTCACTCCCCTCATTATATTTTTATTTTAATGTTTCTGTGTATTTGGTTTTTCTTTTTTAAAGTAAAAAGCTGAAAGAAGAAAAAAAAATACTTAGAATTAAACCTGAGTAGAATGTTACAGGTACATAAGCATTCCCTTCAGCAACAGAAACAATTTTCTAAAAATGCCCCTAAGTCCATCATTAGGTTTAGAGATCTACTGACGGCACCAGAGTTCACGTTTATTTCACTGGATTATCTTGGAGTGTCCTCAAGTAGATATATTTAAGCTGTGAGAATGGGAACCGTAGGAGAAATAAGGCCCAAGGTTCAACTTGCTTGCAGGGAGCTTATTGGGTAGTAAAGGAAGGGTAGGGGGCTGGGGGAAGAAATGTAGAAACATTTTAGCCTGTCTGCTCCTGGTGGGGTGAGGGGGAAGGCTTCCAGGGAAGCCGGGAACAGCCACCACTTCTGCTGCCCCAAGCACACCCCACAGTAATTTCTGCTGCTGTAGTATGACCTGGGCAGATGAGCGTAGCCCCCAGCCAGTGGCTGTGCCTGGGAAAGTAAAGATAATTTCTTTCCTTCCCTCTGCAGCCTCAAGCTCTGCTTAACTTTCTGTTACGTGTTCATTAAATGCAGTCATGTAAGACCGTGGTTAAAGTAGAAAGAGTGGTCTGGCAGGCTTCTAGATCCTCTTGTAGGTTTGAGACCCTAAAACAGGAGAAATAATTGAATGAGTTCATCACTGTGGGGAAGAATAACTCACGAAGAAACTTAGAAAATGATTTGTGTCTCATTGATAGGATTCACTTGAAGATTCCCACTTTGCCAAGAGGAAGGAAGTGTTAATCGGGCGCTGGGTTAGGCAGGACTGACCTGAGCAGTGGTCCTCGAAGATCAGCCTGCGTCACAGCCTCCCAAACGCCCACTCAGGCACAGACCCTGGTCCCTCCCACTTCCACAGTGTCTGACCCAGTACGGCTGCGTGGTGCCCAAGACTGCATTTCTAACAGGTTCCCAGGTGACACTGCTGCTGCTTGGGTACCCCACTTGAGAACCATGGAGATGTGGCTATCAATAACTAACACTTCAGGGACTAAACATGATAAAAGTTTATTTCTTGGGTAGGCAAAGTCCCTTGCAGGCCTCAGCAACCCTCTGACGCTATTATTCTCCAAGGGGTGACTCTGCTATCCTGTGGCTGCACCATCCAGAACACACAGCCTTCTTACTCAGGGGAAGAAATATTGGAGGTGCTCACTCCAACAATTGCATACCTTGGCACAGGAGTGACTTCCTCACTCTCGAAATCCATTGGCCAGGGCTGGTCACATGGCCTCACTGGAAAGTAGGGAAATGTCATCCTTCTGCGCTTGGAAGAAGAGGAGACCCAGATGTGGGTAGGAATTAGAAGTCTCTTTCCCAAGAACAAGTAAGTTTGAACTTAGGAAATAAATTGGATAGAACAAAAAATGAGGAGAGAGGAAGGAAAATTGAAGAAATTGGTGAAATTAGAATAGGATGGTGAAAGGCATGAAGATTCTCTCCTGAAAGGTTAACATTAAGATTGGTTATTTGTCTCATATAGGTTTTAAACAGTCTCAATTTGGGTCAACAAACTCAATGCAATATATATATATATTAAAGGGAACTAAAATTCTCTTCTTTCTAAATGTTTCTGCTTCTGCCTACAAAATGGAATCTTCTATAATACCTCAGAAGTACTGAGGGTAAGTCCCTATTCCATTTTTTATTTGTTCATTCCTATGAAAGAAAGAGGGGTTTCTCTGGTCAGTGAAATTGGGGTGGGGGTGGGGAATGGGTTATTGCACATGTTCAAACCCAAAAAAGTATACAGTATTTTAAGCCATAGGTAAAACTTAGGAGTGATTATTCACCTTAGAAAGACGGTCCACCAATGGAGAGTTCTAAATATTAGAGTTTTCAAAGAGTGGTCAAACTGATACAATATGATATATATATATACCATATGTATATATGTATATGTATATATTTTTAACTGAGCCATCCTGCCATCTGTTGGCTGCTCAGCGGCAGCTCAGCTCGGGCCGGGACTTGAACCACTGTTGCTCAGAGCTCGCACTCTTGAGATATGATGTATATTTTTAAAATTTGTTAACATCTTTCAGGAACATCTATAACTTGAAGAAAAACATAGTTATCAATGAATATCTTTCCTGAGAGGCATGAGACATGTAACTTATTTGGCAGTAATTGACAGAGTGCTCCCATATAATTTGGTGAAATGGGGACAATTGTAATGTTTCAATCCACACATACCTACAAAAAATGGAAAGTCTGAAACAGATGTTTCTCCAGCTCTACTGCTATGGTGCCCTCACTCCACACAAAAAAGGCTGGGCACTCAAAAACGGAGGCATTTATCCACCTTAGAGAGAGGTGAGTAAAGAGAACAGGGGGTGGGGATGGTAAGGAGACTCCCCACACTAGAGTGGGGAGAATGGGCTGATGCATCTGAGGTTGAAACCAGATCAGTGCCCCCCTTGGGTGGCCTCAGCTAACTCACAGGACATCCAGGGGCAGGCCAAGCTCAAGGGAGACCAGCACCTGGAGCAGAGATCCTGCCAAGTTAAATACAGTAGTTCTGATGAAGCATGAGATGCTATAATCCCATTTGGGAAATTCCTAAAAAGTCACAAGGAAGGGAAATGGTTTGTGTTATCATCATGGCTTTAGAGTCATGATATAGAGCCAATTGTTCAGAATTAAACTCAACAGGCTTTACATTCCCTGAGAGCAACAAGGAAATATGCTAGCAATGTCTGCCAAGGGCCAAGTAAGCACAGAAGCCAATGAAGTAAGAAAGGAAGTTAGCTAATTTGGGTGGAGGTAGAATTGCTGACTTCCTCCTGTTCTAGTAATTATAAAAATAAAGAATAATAACAAAGCGGTAACTGGAATGAAGGTTCTAAAGTTAAAGCCCCGTGAAGGGTGTTCCTGGTTGTCATAGTGACCACAGAAAGGATCAGGGTGCTCATATCCCTTCTGACTCTGTCCCCTATGCAACCTCAGCTTGTCTGAGATGTCCACCATATTGTTGTCATGAGTCCCTGACTTGGTAACATTGTCTCCCTTGAGGTACAAAATCTGTTCCCTTGTTGAATAAATGGCTTTCCAAGTCTGGGAATGTTTAGAATTAAATATGGTGATGATGAAATAAATCAAACCCATAATATTGGTACTTTCATGTTAAGCTTGGAAATAATCCTGTGTATGGCTCTTATTTAAGTAATTTAAATGTTTTTAAAAGCTGGCCATTCCAATTTAAATGTGAAATTGATTTTAGGCTTGTGATTTTAAGTTGACAGGTAGAAGAAAATTTGACTTAGCTCATGAATAGTGTTAGAATAGATTCATTATGTTTATAAGTTTAATGTATTAGATTTAGAAGAGATATTTAAATATATGAGAACATTTTGGCTTAATGGGCAGTCAACTTGCCTGGTCACTTTTCTGAAGTGCTAAAACAGAAAATCAACTATGATTAAGTCTATACAAGTAGTTTAAAATGTTTAAGAGATTTTAATAAATGATGCTTATAAATGAGACTGATGGCTTAAGGGAATTTAACTTCTTCAACTTGGGTTAATTAAGCATTAATCAAAGCCCCTTTCCCCAAAAGTGATTAGTTTTATTTTATTTAAATTTACTAGATTGATAAATATAGTGATAAAACATTGTATGAGGTTAGAATGTTTTTAGCAAAAAGTAACAAACGAAAACCTCCAATTATAGTGGCCTAAATAAATAGGGGGCTATTTTCCCTCATAATGACAAGTTTGGATGCAAGTCTATTGGTTCAGTGAAATCTGCCAAAATCTCAATGGTTCTCTTGGCTTTTTTCCATGACCACAACATGCTGCTATAGCTTCACCCCTCACAACAAAGCACAGTGCTTAAAATATAATAGGCACTCGATAAATATTGGTAAAAAATAAAATGTATGCAAAAATTTATATATTTCATAACATGTTAGAATGCAGATCTGAACGGTACCTGGGAGTCTGTATTTTTCATAAATATGCTAGGTGATTCTGCTGACCAGGCAAGTCTGGCAAACAGGGAAAGCATTTTATGGTAAGCTCATCTATCTTTTAAGTGCTTATCATCTAGCAGGGCTTCCCAAGTCTATACCTTCAGGTGTGACCTCTCCCTGAAACTGCAAACTCTTACACCCAACTGCTTTCTACACACCTCCACCTAGATATCTATTAGGCATCTCAACCTTCACATGCTCAAAGTAGTACTTATGTATCCCTGTCCTCCTTCGCCTGGGGCCTCAATTTGTTCTCCTGTGGGTGTAGCTTCAAACCTAGGAAGCACCTTAAATTTCTATCGTTCTTTTATCCCCTACGTTGAAATCCATCAGCAAGTCCTACTGACTCCACCTCTGAACATTGCCGCTGGGAATGGAGCACGCAGAGCCAATGAGAACACGAGGCTCGCACTGCCTGCTGTTATGAATAATAAAATCTTTTGCTCTGACCCAGATGTCTCGTGTCTTCCGCCAGCACTCACAAAACTAGCAGTCTACCTTGCCAGCTTGAAAGTAGGAAACAACCTCAGACCCTTCAGAGTTCCTGACACATTGCACTGAAAGTTCTCTCTACCAGAAACGCTTCTCCCCCAGATATTGATGAGGCTGGCTCTTTCAGGTCACTCAACATTTTCAGCTCAACAGCTACCTCTCTGAGAAGCTTTCTTTGACCACCCAATCCAAATACCCTCCGCACTAGTCACTCTTGATCACATCATATCACCTATCCTTACTTAGCTCATGGCAGCCCAAGCCAGCACATGCTGTCTGCCTGCCACTCACGGCAGCCCAGCTCCAGGTCCAGCCGTTGTTCACAATCTTAGCTGTAGAGGGCGCAGCTCACTGGCCCATATGGGAACAGAATTGGCAGCCTGTTGTTCAGAGCTTGGGCTCTTACCAGCTGAGCTATCCAGCCGCCCAATTTTAAAAATTTTATAAGGCAACATTTAAAATACATACACACAATCTAAAGAATATTATAATAAATAACTATGTATTCATAACTTAGGTTAAAATACAGAACATTATCAATACAGTTGATGCTCTATGTGTCCCCCCTCCAACACACACCCCCACACCCCCATCCCACCCACTTCCCCCACTCCACGGAGGAAAGCACTAACCTGAATTCATGCATTTAAAAAAATACTGTTGCCACTCAATATATAAAATTATTTTGCATACTTTAACTTTACAAAGTTGGCATCACACTTTACATATTTTTCTGCCACATGCTTCTTTAAGCCAATGTTATGTTTGTGAGACAGCCTATGTTGATATGTGTAGCTCTGGTTCATTCATTTTCATTGTTCTACACCCTTGTGGGAATATATCATACATTATTCATCCTCTTGTGAGTAGGCATGTGAATTCTTTTATGTTCATTTTTTCTCCTTGTGTAAATGAGAATTTCTCTAGAGTATATACCTAGGTTTAGAATTATTGGATGAAAGTGCATTCATATTTCAACTTGTCTAGATATTATCAAATTGTTCTCTTAAAGTCCCCCCCACCTTTTGACTTTTAAAATCCATGTATTGAGTATCTCTCATGATCAGACTATAAATTCTAAAATGCCTTATCAGCTATGTTCATCTCTATAATCCCAGGGCTGAGAACTGGCTGCTACATGAATATTTGTTGGCTGGCTGAAGACACGGACGCCCAGAGGGCTGTAGTGGCTTGTCCGAGGTTACAAATGATCGTAGTGATAAAGCTGGGATTTCAGTCCAGCATGCTGGCTCCTTAAAGCCTGACTACGAGGAAGCAGTTATTGTAAATACAATCCCAGGTCCAAAGATCCCAGCCCTGGAGGAAAGTCTACCAGCGGTTCTCAACCTGTGGGTCGAGACTCCTTTGGGGGTCGAACGACCCTTTCACAGGGGTCGCCGGGTACTCGTATGTGGGCGTATCTGCATGTGGGCCTGGAGACGGATAGAGGAGCGGTGTCTCGGTTCCTAAGACCATCGAAAATATGTGTTTTCCAATGGTCTTAGGCAACCCCTGTGAAAGATTGAGAACCGCTTGTCTAGAACGAGTTCATGCTGACTACCAGGGGGCCTTCGCACAGTGCCTGAGCAGGTGTGGGCCAGACGCATGCTCATCGTGGAGGTAGGAGGTGTAGTTTCTGAAGATTCTTTAGAACGTGAAGATATGACCCAAGAATATAGAAACAGAGCTGCTGGGGCAACAGGGGCTGTGGTGGCAGAGGGATCCTGGCAGAGCGGGGAAGGGGTGGGGGGGACAGGCCACTGCGCTGGCAGAGGTAATGCTGACTCAGCAGAGGCTCCCTGTGGAAGCCCTGAGATCACAACAATCTTTAAAAGGCAAAGAACCAACGCCAAGAGACCTTCTTTCAACACCCTGCACAACCTTGTGAAGACAGTGTGGAGACTACTTTGAGCTGAGATGGAAACCTGGAGAGGACAGCTCAGATGGATGGACGGCCTTGGAAACTCTTAGTTTGAGGCCTTTAAGTTTGTGTTTATTCTGGCCTTTCTTTCTAGTCAATTTGCATTTGGTTTTCATCCCACACTATCTTGGATCCAGCCTGGAATGTATAAATCATGTAGCAAGCAAGCAAACAGCAGGACCACCAAAGGGGTGAAAAATAAAACCCCCAAAGTGGGGTTGAGGAAGGACAAGGGGAGATGGGGGGAGAATAGGCAGGGGGCAGAGAAGAGCTGGGAACGTGAATCATAGGGGTGGTAATAGTGTCTCTTAGTCCCCGAAGACCAGTTCTGCCAGACTCGGATACCTGGAGGGAGGGAGGAAGACAGGGAGAGGAGGGGCATGGGAGCATTAGACTGAGCATGTGTACAGGGAGTGTGTGAAAGAGAACAAGCCCAAGGATCCAGCATTGGGATGTCTGACCATTACTGGGATAGTCAGCTCCCCTGCACTGGGTCTAAATGGACCATTTTGAGGCTGGCTGAGTGGCTCAGCTGGTTAGGAGTTGGCTTGGGAGCGTGAGCTCTGAGCAGCAGGGCCGCCTGTTTGGTTCCCACATGGGCCAGTGACGCTGCGCCCTCTACAGCTAAGATGGTGAACAACAGCTCGACCTGGAGCTGGGCTGCTGTGAGTGGCCAGCAACGGCGTAGGCTGCAGTGGGGCTGCAGTGGGCTGCCCGGAGCTGCCATGAGCAGCCGTCCAATGGCTGGTGACCGAGCTGCCTCAGCCGGGAAGAGCACAATGATAATACCAACAAGGGCCAGTGAAGCGACATCCTCCACAACTAGACTGAAGAACAAAAGGACAGCAGCTTGTCTGTTCTTCTTCCCCAATTGCCAAATAAAATCTTTTAAAAAAAGAAAAAGAAAAAGAATAAAAAATAAAATGGACTGTTTTCTGTGTCCCTCTCCCTGCTCAGACCTGGAATGCCTTTCCATGGTCTTCTCCCAGCTTTATCCTCCTGTCTTTTAAGGCCCATCTTTCTGTCACTTTGTTGAAGAAGTGTCCCCAGGGTCTCCAATCAGACGTCTCCAATCAGGGAAAGACCAGATAAGCTTGCGTCTCCTGAGCACCCACAGTGTCCTCTCCTCTGGCACTGGCCATCCTCTTCTTTGGGTCAAGTCCTCTATTAGATACTCAGCAAGGGAACAAGTCTAGCTCAGCTCGGTGTCCCCAATGAGCACCCCGCCTGGCCCATAGCAGGCCCTTGATAGGTGATGGCTGACAGGACTTACTTTGCAGAGGCTCCCTGGGATTTGACGCTAGCACTGCATGCTTGGGAGACTTCACCAAAACCTTTTCTGCATTTTTGGTGGGAAACTCTTGGAAAAAAAAAAGAACCTGAGTCTCTAAGATTTAATAGCTAGATAAACCAGCTCCAACAAAACCCACACAATTATGGGCAGAGTGGGATTATGCATTTGGAGGGTGGGGTGGTGGGATGGGATTAAACTAAATAACCTCTTTATTCTTTGGCACTCTGAGTTTATAATTTAATTTCTGGTCACAAACGGGGATCATTGGGCTGACTAGATACTATGTTTCTGTACATTTTTGGACTGAAAAATGAATTCAAAGGCTATTTCTAAGTCTCTTCTCTGCTTGTGGATGAGGTGGATGCCAAACATGCTGCCACATTCTAAGAAAGGTGTTACAGGGTGTATTAGACAGGTCCAGCTAAGTAAACAGATATCATTCTAGGTATTTTCATGAAGGGGATTTAAAACAAGATATTGATTGCACAGGTGATGGGAGCACTAGAAAACTAAAGGAGATCATAAGGCAACAGTTGAGCCATTACCCTCTCCTCCCCAGGTGCTGGGGTGGAGAGGCGGGGGAGAGGCTCACCAGAGGGACCACCTGGAGGAAGCTGGGAACATGAATGACCTACCAGGTGGTGCTGGCTTGACAGGGCAATGCAGCCACAGCAGACACCAGCAGAGACAGAGAAAGAAGTGCTCTGACTTTGCCCTTACTCACACCCTCCAAATTCACACCAATGCTTCCCATTGGCTGAGCCTTCTTTTCTTTCTCCCTCCCTACTTTTCTACTTCCTTCCTTCCTTCTTTTTGTTTTAAGATTAAAAAGAAACAATTTTTTGTGTTGTTTTTTTTTTTAAGAACAGGGAAAATTTTTGGGGGGGGGGAGCTTTCCAGATATATCTAGAAAAGAGAAACCACATGTTTAAAATCAAAAAGTAAAAACTACAGTGTCCTCAGAGCAGCGAGGAACTGCCTCCCTCCCCTTCTTGATCTCAGGGTGCCCATGTAAACCACAGATGAATGTCCCTGTTGTACTAGACAGGCAGTGGGGCCTGCTGGGCAGAAGCATGGCCCTTGGAGCCAGGCCACCTCGGTCCAATTTCCAGCTCCACTTCCTAACCGTGTGTTCCTGGACAAGTGTTGGCATCTCCGTGGAGTGTTCTCATTGGTGGAAAGCAGGAAATGATCACAGTAGCCCCATCTCATAGGATTATTGTAAGGATTATGGAGTTAACACACTTAAGGGCCTCAGGACAGTGCCTGGCAAACAGGGCGAAAAGATCCCTAAGTGGCCCTCAATGTCTTCTGACAAAGCTCCAGGAAATAGAAAGCCTGCTCAGCACCCCTGCTTCTATGAAAATATTTGGACTTGGAGGTCAGATATCATCAACTTTCAGCCCTTAATCAAACACACACTATTTCTACCAGTGGGAGTGGAGTGCTCTCTTGGCATCTTGCCAAATGTCATCAGGTTAGGACCCAATTTAACTAGCAACAGAAAGGAGGAAGGACAAAATAAGCCCCTCTTTGGTCTCACAATGGCATTTCTAAAGCTGCCGAGCTCAGCTGGAGCCCCAGCACAGACCAGGGGTAATGTGCTGCACCTGTGGAATTAGGGCCCTGGGCACTGGCTTGTGACATGGCCACCCCGCACAGGCCACAGGGCCTGCGAGGGCACAGAGCAGCGTTAGATGCGTCCTCCTCACTGTTGGGTGGGTAGGTTGAGCCTGTTCATCCAAAGCCTGTGAATTGATTTCTCTCTGTGAACTGGTTTTTCGAGTCAGCTGCCTCCTACCCAACCCTCCACTCCCAATTTCGGTATAGTCTTTCTTCTCGACCTTTAAAAAATAATAGTATTAATTTCTGAAAGAATAAGAATTGGGCTAGTGATCCTGGAAGCCTATATGGTTTAGAATCAACACATTATCCACTGAAAAAGAAAAAAACTATATCAAACATATGAGACCGCCCCCCCAAGTATCAATGATTCAGTTTATAAAATTAAAATGGAGTCTAATTAAAAGATAGTCTTAAAAAAACTTTTTTTTTTAAGCTAGTGGACTTCTGATTTTCATTTAGGTGTTTAAATATAATTAAATTAATACTTCTGCAATTCCCTTAATTAAGGTCTAAGGGAATAAAATGATTTAACTTATGCCAGTCATCCTTGCATGAGTTTTTTTCCATGTTGAAAGTAAAAGCAGGAGTTTCCTAGCTTAGAGGCAGAAACTAAATCAGAGCCAGCGTGAACTCTGGCAGTGACCTGTAAAGGGAAAATTGTGGAAGAGAAGCTGCAGAGAAAATAAAGCTTAAAAGAGGCAGATGCCCACTAATTAAAACTAATATAGGACATGAAAATCAAAGTTAATAGATGGTAGCTTTAATTCCTTAAGACTTCACATCCAAACACTGGTTTTCATGGCCAAGTACATACCTGATGCAATATGAGTATTTGTTAAATGCATGAGTCTCTCTTACTTATTTTTTTTTTAGCCATGTCTACTCTCATAGAGATTTAAGGCAGCTGACATTATTGAAACTTATTAAAGAAACAAACAAAAAACAGAAGAAAAAAAAACCTCAGGAGAGTTAAGGAGAATAAGGAATGCGACTTCTAAGATATTTTCCTTCTTCCAGCCTTCTTGGATACAAATATATAGAATTTAAGATGATCACATTACATTTTTATCTCAACATAAGATCTCTTGAAAACGGCGTGAGTGTGGAAAGGCTTTGATTTTTCTAAAGTATGCTTCAATATTTTCTCTGCATCACAAAAAACTGCAGTCTCAGTCAATTTTAATATGACATGTGGCATATCAGTCATAGAAGAAGATATAGATCACCGCCAGTGAGATAAATGGCTCACTTCAAAATGATGAATTATATCAAGGTATTAAAACAACTTCAAGCCTTACACACAAATAGATATAATTTAGAATGTCATTTTCCTTTTCATACGCTATATTTATAGGATCGATCATAAAAAGTAAAGTGGAATGTGTGCCAGCCAATTACCAGAAGATCTGTCTTTTTCAAAGCCAAGGTTAGAAAGGAGACATCCTGACAGCTCACTGACGTTCTTCTATGTAGTAAAGTGTGTGTGTGTGTGTGTGTGTGTGTGTGTGTGCATTGCTTCTTATTTGGAATTATTAATTTATAAAATTAAGACTTATGATGAGGATTCTTTATCATAACTGATAATTAACAAGCAGATACAGGTAAAAATGGTTGAGTCCACATGGGCCAGCCAGGATCCTTTGATTACAGAAAACCAGCCACCTCAAGAATGATACTGTCAGCTACTCTGAGAGGCAAAGAGCCCCTTCTACCCAGAGCCAGAAGACAACCCCTGCATTCTTTCTTTTTGGGGTGAATAACACCAGCCATGTCTACTCCTACTGTTCTCTGTAGGAATCAATATCATTTATATTTTGAAACTATAAAGCACCATTTATGTATTAGATGTCATAGTCACACTAGGGACAGAAATATTGGAGATTCAATGCAAACTTTCTTACTCCTAAAAAATAACCCAAAGTACATCTCCCTATAAAATGGAGTCAGTTGATCATTGGTCTCTATTGTGAGGGACAGCAAGTGATATAAACAGCCTCTCTAAAGTGGACTTAAAATAATCTCTGAAAATCAAAAGATAGCTGATTTTGGATGATCAAAGCACAGCAAATCCAATCATTGGCTTCTTGGGGAAAAATAAAAGCAATCATAAATGACACCTGAAATACTCCACAACTACAATTATACTATATTGAAACCGAGTATTTTTCAAAAAACAATTCATAATGCCTAGTCCAAGTGGCTTAACCATGGAATGCAAATTTTACATGAATTTGCTCTAAATAAAAATTGCTGGATTAAAAAATTGGAAGGCTGACTTTTCATCTAATAAATTATGGAGATAAAAAAAATTTTATAATGTCTTTACGATGGATCCTGTGTCTTGGTTTTGAATTTCAAGGCACTATTTTAAGCAGCAAGCAGATAATTTCTTCATATACTCTTTTTAAAAAAATATTTTATTAGGGAATTCGGGGAGGGGAACAGACAAGTTGCTGTCCTTTTGTTCTTCAGTCTAGTTGTGGAGGATGACATCGCTTCACTGGCCCATGTTCGTTGTATTATCATTGCACTCTTCCCAGGTGAGGCAGATCACTCACCGGCCATTGGACGGCCACTCACGGCGGCTCACGGCAGCTCACGCTGGCTGCCAGCCACTCACCGTAGCTCACGGCAGCCCACTGCAGCAGGGGCTGCAGCCTACGCCGTCCCCAGCAACTCATGACAGCACAGCTCCAGGTCGAGCTGTTGTTCACCATCTTAGCTGTAGAGGGCGCAGCGTCACTGGTCCTCACTTGGGATCCGAACCGGGGCCCTGCTGCTCAGATATGGCATCCAAGCCAACTCTTAACCAACGCGCCACTCGACTGGCCTGCTTCATATACTCTTTCAAGGTAAAAATGAGAAGGATATAGAGTTTATATCAAATGTGGAAATGACTTACCTCACAGAAGTTTGGATTTATGGAAATCTCAATCCTCTGGTTCATAAGCTCCAACCCAGAAGTAATTATTTTTTCCTAAGGGCCTAAAATAGCTGTCACAAAACCCATCCTAAAGATCTGGAACAAGCTTCTACAACAAAGGTCTTCAGACCTTTATTAAGAGTCTTTTATTTTACAAACAGGTCTAAAAAGCATAGTTATTTAATTTCCCTACATGTAGTGAATTAAATAGGAACATAGAATGTGAAAGAAGGTGACAAAAACAGGAAGCAGCAGCATTACTAAGGATGAGCTGTTCTCTTAGGTAGGCAACAGACAGAAAGATGTAAGCCCAGATGCACTTACTGATAGAAATCTGGAGACAATTATCTAGAGTACTTGCAACTTTAATAGTGTTTAAGGGTGTCACTGTGTGGGAGCATGTAAACTTCTAGGTTAATATTAAAACATTGGAAGACAAAGGAAGGTATATTAAAATAATTTTTTTTCCCTGTGGAAAATTTGGAATGTGTATGAAAAGTATGAAAAAATATCCCCCTAATCTTGTAACTTAGAAATAATCACTGTTAACCATTTGCTTTATTTCCTTCTAGTTGCCAACACATGCAGTAAATTTGCAGAGCACTGACATTTTTTATTAGTTCATTTCCTAATGTCGTGGCCTAACTCTTTATATAGAAGCTTATTGTTGGAGTTACTGATAGGAATCCACAGACTCAAAGGAATTCTGGGTATTCTCCCTCCTCCAGTGCTGTGAGGTGAATTGGTTTTCTAAAAGGACCTATAAAGGATATTGTAATCATTCTAAAGTAATTTTTTAAATTACATTTTTACTGATACAGTAATAGCTTGGTTTGCAAACATAACACATTTGGAAACAAACTACTCGTACTGCAAGACATTTACCAAGTTAAAATGTATTAGAGGGGGGGGGAGAGAAAAAAAAATGTATTAGAAATGTTTGCTCATCTTGTGGAACACTCACAAACCAAGTTACTTGCAATCCAAGGTTTTACTGTATATGTTAAATGTGTCGTGTTAAAATGTAGAATCTGCTGACTTCCTTTAGCTATGTAAAAAAGAATGGTGGCATCAGCAGTTTCGCATGTATCAAAATGTCCACACATCTGTGGATTTGCTTTTTAGAAAATTTGTTGGGTAACTTGAAAAATACAGGCAAGCATAGAGAACATAATAGCACACATAAATCAAGCATTTCAAATTAGTGAGTATTTACATTTTGTAACTTTGCAGCTTTCTTTCTTTCTTTTTTTCCTTCTTTCTTTTTTAAGTAAAAGAGACACAGCATTAGCTATAAATGTGTAAAACCTTACTAGTCTTTACTTGGTCTCAACTCAGTCCCTCCTTTTTCTGAGGCAAGCACTCCCTTGAGAAAGAAGAGTATTAATTCACCAGCAGAAATCTTTGTGTCTTAGGTTTGCAGTAAGAAAAGGATGAGATAATATATATATCAAATGCTTAGCACAGATTCTAGCACATACAAGACTGAAAAAATATAAGTTAGTAGTACAAGAACTTGGAAGATGAAGGAATGTGTTTTAGGAAGTGAACAGTTAGCTATACAAAAGATATCAATGAACAGCTTTTTTTTTTTCTTGACCATGGCTTAACATAGCTAAACAGTGGGATTTTAGCAAGAGATGGGAGGTATCTCATGTGTTTGGCAAGTGGTCCTATCAACAAAGCTCTAAGTTGGCATTGGAAAGGAAGATTCAGTTCAATTCAATTCAAGAAACATTTATCGAGTGACTACTATTACTTACAAGCACAATGAGAGTCCAGTCTAATACAGAGTCAAACAAGTGAACAGGTATTTTAAGTGCATAACGGTGCTGCATAAGAGACTAGATACTACCCTGGAGAGGAGGCTTTCTGTATGGCTTATGACAATGAATTGTTCAAAGACCAATAAAATTGCCTTTCTAAGTCATGATTGACATAAACCTGAGAGAGGTATTTAGTAAAGTGGAAACACACTCACAAGTCCAAAAGATTCTAACAAGCTGGAATCATCAACTAAAATTTAAAAGATGAGATTTAATAGAGATACACATAAAGTCCCACAAGTTTTAAAAACCAACTGCCCCAAAACAGTGGGGTAACAGCAGGTCATTCAGAAAACTCTTGGGGATTTTAGCTGATTGGCGCAAGCTCATTTTGAGCTAATATATATTACAAAGTTGTAAAAAGTCATAGTCGTAGAACGTATTATTAAAGTAAGCACAACGTCATAGCCAAATTATGCTCTCCTTGTATTCCCTACTGCCCGGAGCACATTTTGCTCACATTTGGATGATACATGTTTAGAAGGATATTGACATATTTCAACATCTAGAGGAAGATGTCAGAGATGGAAAGGAATGGGATCCATGACTTTATAGAAAAGGTAAAAGTCTGAAGATAGCTTAATGGAGAGAGGTATTGAGAATAGGGACATGGTAGGTGGCTTGATATAGTTTAAGATTTTTCACGTGGTCTCAAACTTCACAGTAAATTATAAGATGACAAACTTTAAATGTAAGGAAGAGCATTCTAGAAATTATAAATAGAATGGTAAGCCTCCTGAAGGAAAGAGTTCCCTGTCATTGGATGAATTGAATAAAATGACTGTCAGGTAAATTGTAGAGACTTTCTTGCATCAATCAGTTGGAGGAATCTCCTCCATGAGAGTTCTGACTCTAAGACTGTGATCCTATAAACACCCTGGTAGCAGAATACATATGTAAATGAGCTGTGCAATAATTCTCCTCTGGTGAGGGAAGGTCATATATATATGACCTTAATACATAGAGCTCGTTTCTATTCCCAAAGTTCATCCATTTGTTTTCCAGTCTATAGTTGCATTAATACTTGTTCTTAAAAATCAGCGACCATGTCACATCCAGCAGGATGACAGTAATAATAATATTAATATAAACAATGATAATTTTTAAAATAGAAAATAACAAGTGTCGGCGAGGTTATAGAGAAATCGGAACCCTCATATGGGTACATTGCTGGCGGGAATGTAAAATGGTGCAGCCACTGTGCAAAACAGCTCTGCAGTTCTTCAGAGAGTTAAACACAGAATTACCATGTGACTCATCAATTTCACTCCTAGGTATATCCTCAAGAGCATTAAAAACATAAGTTTATACAAAAACTTGTATGTTAATGTTCATAGCAGGATTATTCATAAAAGCCAAAAATAACAACAATCCAAGTGTCCATCAACTACTGAACATATAAAGTGTGATATATCCATATCGTGAAATATCATTCAGCCATAAAAAAAAGTAAAAGTACTGTAACGTTACAAGATGGAGAACTTTGAAAACATGCTAAATGAAATAAGCCAGACACTAAAGGCCATGTACTGTCTGATACCATTTATATGAAATATCCAGAATAGGCAAATCTATGGAGATAAAAACTATATTAGATGATTGGTTGCCAAACGCTGGAGTGGGGAAAGGTAATAGGGAACAACTGCCGGGGGTATGAAGTTTCTCTGGGGGGTAAATGAAAATGTTCTAAAATTAGTTTGACGTGATGATGACACAACTTCATGAATGGCCTTAAAACCACTGAGCTATGTAACTTTAAAATGGTGAATGTTGTGTTATGTAAATTATATATCAATAAAAAGTACCAATAAAAAAGTCAACTATTTGGGATAGTCCAACTTCAAAAGTAGAACATGTTTTAAACATTTGGACACATTTCAATTTTCCAGCTTTTCCAAAGGATAAGAGGCATTTGCCCCAGCCTTGCTTCGTTGGCGACTCCGCTACTTTACCATTCTGAATGGCCATATGTTTTTATAGATCGACGTGAAATGTGCAGTCATTTCAAAGCAACTTTAAAAATGAACTATGAGGATAATTTTCTAAATTTCCTTCCCTGGGTTTCTTCTAATTCTTTCACTGTGGTTTGCCCTGAACTCACCAATTAAGAGTGTGGACATCTGAGCAGAGCACTGTGTAGAACTGGGGAAATTTGAGGGCTGGATACAACTTTGGCGGGCACTGATGATCTTCACCACACAGGACAGGGAGCAGCAGATTCCAGGTAAAGTGAGACAGATCCAGAAGCTGGTGTGGCAAGGCTTACGTTCAGAGCTAAAATTAGGAAAGACCATCAAAATGTCAGAGCAAGACATTTGGGAGGTCAGTGCTGTTTCTTTACGGAGAACATCAGCCTTTGGTTTTTTGAAGGATGGCTGTTGAGTTTCGGTCTTCTTCTGTATCTTTATAGGTTGTTACTAAAACTGGCACTACCTCTTAGCACCTTATAAATGGAAGGAAAGGGGGGTCTGCAACTCCTCTTTTCAGCAGTTAAACTTCTGGAGGGCAATGACTGAGCCTACAGAGCTGGTTGATGTCTGGTATACAGGCGCTATATACATTTTGGCACTGAGTGGATGCTTTTAGATGACAAAATCAGTGACATGAAATCAGTCGTTTGTGTGAAATTCATGAGCTTTCACTCCATGACTGACTTAAGTAACTTGGAAATAGCTACATGTGGATGCCATAAAAATACTCTTTCATCCCTTTCATTGTAACTGATGAGAAAGTCAAAGCACCTTTCTGAACTCAACCAACCTCCATCTCGAGACTGTCATGGTGAAACCGCTAGATGGCGCAGTCACGCTAGATGTGATCAACCTTCAGGATAGATGAAGACAATGAATCCTACTAGATTACTTCATCAGATACTTAAAGAACTGTAGTTTACTTCTTTTTCTCCCCCCGGAATTTTCCTGTGTGTTAGTAATTTATGTCTTCCAGATCATGTAAATACAGATGTGCTAGAGTTAGTCATCCAAGTCAACTGTTCAGTGACTAAAGCTGGGCTGTAAAAATGATCACTTCCCTTTGTTTTCAGTTCAAGTATTTTGACTAGTCCTTTGCCATACATTCCTTTATTTTTCATACAGTTACATCACTGCCTGGGTCTCTTTTCTTTTGTAAACATACTGATGGAGAGGAAAACTACTATCTTTAATGTACTGGAAATTCTTTGACAGTACATTAATTTCCTAACCTTCTTAAAGATGTCACTCATTTTACTTTGCACGGTGTTAGGGAACTCCAGCTTTTGGAAAGATGTTAGAGAAAAGAAATGTCCCAAGACACAAAATAAATGATTGCTTTCTTTACCCAGCTTTGTCTTTGTCTTTTAGAAGAAGAAGAAAAAAAAAAAAGTAGAGGAAATGTTTTATTCACAGTCAGAGGCTGAACCAGCAAGACCAGACATGTTAGTGAGACTGTGTCCTGGGATCACTCGAGATGCGTCATTTCCCAGTCTAAGCCCAGCCCCAGCCAGCACCCCATCTAGAGCCAGACACACTCAGGCCCCCAGAGGGAAAGTTTGGTAGGGCATCATTTGGAGCAAGCCCAGAGACGAAAAAAAAGTTAAATAATGGAAGAGACTTAGGGGTAAATAGAGAGAAATGAGATTTATTTAGCCTGAAGTCACAGGGCCACAAATATGGCTGGCACAAGGCTCCTTGTGTGGAAATGCAAAGCCAGGCGAACATGCAGATTTGAAACACTGCTGGAGACTCGGTTGTTCCACCTCTTAGCTGGGCCCCTGCTGCTGTCCTAAGAAATGCTTGAGCTTGGGCGTCTCACAAAACCTAAAGAGGAGGCCCCTCCGAGGTGATGGCAGCCCCTGGAGTGGGTGGCATCAAGGAAAGGGTAGCAGATCCAATACAAGAAGTTGGAAGGTGAATGGGGTAAAGTAGACGCATTGGCCACGCTTTCCTCAGTTTCCATCTGGTGCTCAGTTTCCACAAGGAGGGGACAAAAAATAATAGTCTAAGTCACAAAACAAGGGTGTGATCTAGTTAGTTTTAAATTTTATTTTTAGAAAAAGTTTGAGAAACAACCCTCAATTGTGTGGAGATTTTTATGAACTATTTATAAGTATGTTATTGAAGTCTCCAAAGATGACCTTTAATTCTAGGAGTATATGGTTAAAGATTTTTATTTTATTTTTTTACTGGCCCAGTCCTTGGTATATAAAAAGAACTTTGTGGTACTTTGACATTTATTAAAAGGTAGAGTTCTTTTAATTTTTGAATACATAGGATCAATTTTTATACAGTATTGCATTGTTTATAACCCTGATTTACTTTTTATTTTTAAACCCCACCTTCCTGTCTGTTCTTTTGATCTAGATGTCATGTAATAAGTTGTGACATTATACATGTGCATCTTAAAACCATGTTGTTTTGGTGCTCTGATTATTAAAAAAAATGATATGTCCTATGAAAAAACACAAATATTAATGTAGAGATGGATTCAGTTTTTTTGTTTTGTTTTGTTTTGTTTTAAGATTTTTATTGGGGAATTGGGGATGGGAACAGTGCTGGGGAATTGGGGGAAGGGGAACAGACAAGTTGCTGTCCTTTTGTTCTTCAGTCTAGTTGTGGAGGACGTTGCTTCACTGGCCCAAGTTGGCACCATCATTGCGCTCTTCCCGGGCGAGGCAGATCAGTCGCCGGCTTCTGGACGGCCGCTCACTGCGGCTGCTGGCCGCTCACGCTGGCTGCTGGCTACATAGGGCAGCCCATGGCAACCCACTGCCACAGGGGCTGCAGCCTATGCCGTTACCAGCGACTCATGGCAGCCCAGCTCCAGGTTGAGCATCTTAGCTGTGGAGGGCAGTGTCACTGGCCCTCATATGTGGGATCCGAACCGGGGCCCTCTGGCGTCCCAAGCCAGTTCTTAACCATCGCGCCACTCGGCCGGCCCGAGATGGATTCAGTTTTGTAATAATTAAATTGAATTCTGGAGTAGCAAAGATTTACATATGATTTATACTTGGCATTAGTCATAACAAGCAATGCTGGCTGCATGTAACAAAAACCTGAACATTTTAGTGGATTAACACAATAAAGGTTTATTTTTCACTCTCACCACAGTTTGACATAGATCTCTCAGGAGGCAGGGAGGGAGCTGTGCTCCACACATTCATGCAGGGATCCAGGCTTCTTACAACTGGCGGCTCATATTTTAAATGGCAGTCAGTATTCAAAAATCTAGTTGGTACAATTATAGAAACTGGATGTTTCATTCATGTTGGTTGTTAAGCCTACCTGAAGTCAACCATACTTCTTTATCAGGAATTGAGACCCCCGAGAGGAGGGGCAGGGTCCACTTTGGACCATGGTACATGCTCAGCAGTGAGAGACTCAAGTTTCGGTTTGAAGTCAGTACGGTGCAGTTCAGTAAGTGCTTATTAAGCACCAACTTGGTAAGTAGGCCCTTGGGGCCCACCAGCCTGTGGATTATTGATGGTAATAATAGTGATGACAATGACAGCATGGCGCTCACCCTATGTCAGATACTGTTCTAATTCATTCACACGTATTGACTCATTCATTCTCACGACAATACCATGGTAGGAACTGTTATTAGCACTATTTGATGGGTGAGGCACCGAGGCAAAGAGAGGTGAAATAACTGTCCCCAGGTCCCCCATCTGTAAGTGGTCGAGCTGGCACTCCAACCCAGAGAGGCTGACTATAGAGTCTTTGCATCCAACCTGTGCCATGTGCCCTTCCAAGCTGCTTAACTGACAGGGTGAGGCTTGTCTCATACATGCTCTGTTATGGGCTGAATTGGGCCTCTCCAAAATTCATATGCTAAAGCCTTAACCCCCAAGTACCTCAGAATTTGGAGAGAAACTTTGAAAGAGGCCATTATGTTAAAATGGGGCCATTACAGTGGACCCTAATCTAATCTGACTGGTGTCCTCCTAAAAAGAGAAATTTCAAGTAGACAAAAGACACCAGGGGGCATCTGCACAGAGGAAAGCCCATGTGAGGACACAGGAAGGAGGCCATCTGCAAGCCAAAGAGAGAGGCCTCAAAAGGAACAAAAGCTGCTGACACCTTGATGTCAGACTCCCAGCCTCCAGGACAGGGAGGGAATGAATGTCTGTTGTCGAAGCCCCCGGCCTGTGGTGTTTTGCTATGGCAGACCTAGCCAGCCCAAAACACCCTTCCCCGTTCCTCTTCACCACCCCGTCCTTGCCATGCCTTCTTCCGCCTTGCCCTCCACTTCGGATACCACTCCAGCCACTGCTCACTTTTGCTCATTTCACCTGCACTGAAGCCTTGTGCTCTGCCATGCTGCTTATGCTTACATGATATCCTGTGCTGTCTGTGACTTCTGGGAGCCCTTGGGTGTCTTTGCTCCCTGCTAGAGCTATATGGGTTCTGGATTGCCGTTTCCCCCAGTCTCACTGTTATGGGCTGAATGCTTGTATCCCTCCAAATTCCCATGTTGAAATCCTACTCTCATGTGATGTTATTAGGAGATGGGGCATGTGGGTGATGACGTCATGAGGGTGGATCCCTGATGAATGAGGTTCGTGCTCTTCTAAGAGTCATGAGAGAGCTTGCTTCTCCGCTCTGCCCTCCACCATGTGAAAATGCCATGAGAAGTCTGCAACCTGGAAGAGGGACTTCACCAGAACCTGACCATGCTGGCTCCCTAATCTCAGACCTCTACTCTCCAGACCATGAGGCATTAACTTCTGTTCTTTAAGCCACCCAGTCTGTGGTACTTTGCTATAGCGGCCTGAACTGACTACGACACTCCCCGACTTCGATGCAGCCTGAATCGGCCTTCAGATGCTCAAGTGTGGCAGAGCGTGGTAAGTGTGACAGGATGGCTCTAAGCTGCAATGTGTAGAACAACCACTGGGGGTGCCTGTTTAAAATGCAAATCCCCGGGCCCTTCTCGTCATCCTGAGCCTATAGACTTGGGGTGAGGCTGGTGATTCTGAGGCAGAAGATCTCCCCTGGTCTTTAGAAGAACCCTGTAAGAAGAACCCATAAAAGGAACTGTCCTCCTCTTCACATGCCCCACCTTTGAGGGTCTGCTCCCCTTCTCAGAGCACTTGCATGTTCCAAAAACTTTCATACTTTCCATAATCACTGCTTCCTTCTCTCCAGATCAAGTAACCATCTGGTCCACAAAGTACCCACATGCCCCCTGTTAACTTACAGTGGTCAGTTTTTTTCCAGGGCCCAGACAAATCAGGAGAGATGTCTCAGACTCCACCCCAGACTCCAGACTACTCAACTCCAACTCCACTCAATGGTGGCTCAAAGCCTGTGCTTCAACCCAGCTGGGAGCCCAGCTCAGGTCCTGGAGTGGAGGGGGGAGGCACCAGCCCTCCCCAGGGGACTTAGCTGTTAGTAGGAAGTCAGACGCAGAAGCAAGCAGATCATTTCAATTTCCTATGGAAAGCTGAAAGGCATATGAACGGGGACCATGGAGCATAGATGAAGGGCCTTTTACCCAACATGCCCAGTGTTCAGAGAAGAAGGCAGCATCTGATGTGGCTGTGAAGCGCTAGTCCTGGTCTAGGTCAGTAATTGGGAAACTATGTTCCGTGGGCCAAATTCAGGCAGTGCCTGTTTTTATGTGGCCTATGGGCTAAGAATAGTTTTTATGTTTTGCAATGATTGAAAAAAAAATCAAGAGAAGGGTAATAGTTTACAACATGTGAAAGTGATACAAAATTCCAATTCTCTGTGTCCATAAGTCAAGTTTTATTGGAACACAGCCATGCTCATTTCTTTACATATCATCTCTGGCTACTTCCGTGAGTTGAGTAGTTGCCACAGAGACTGTGTGTCCTGCAAAGCCTCAAATATTTACCATCTTGCTATCGATAGCAAAAGTGTGCCAACGTCAGTCCAGGTAAAAAGGGCACTCCGGGCAGAGCCATGAGGTGAGAAAACACATAGTGTATACAGAGAACTACCTACTATGAACAGTGTTATCAGAGAAAGAAAGGTGAGGCAGGGATAAGTGAAGGATGAGGCTGGGGTCCATGGCCTTGCTTGGACATTGCCTCCTGCACAGTGGGGGGGTGGGGCTCTGGAAAGCAGGGAAATGCAGCAATAAGAACCGAATGTGAAGGTCAAGGTGGGGAGAGGTGGCCATAGGCCACTGGATAGTTTGAGGGACCGGGGGCCCACAGATGGAAGAACAGTATAGAAATCACGGAAAAGGAGCCAAGAAGGCTAGAGGAAACCCTGCTTCTTAGGCAATTTTGCGAAGGAAGAGTAACCAGCCAGGCATTACTGTCAAGCCATCACTACTCTTCCAGGTGCTCCGTTTATATAAATAAAGGTCTTAGTTTCGTTATTTATTTTCCGAGTCCATAATGAGTATCTCCAGGGGGAAGTCACCCTTTTGCATTTTCTTAGATAAGGGACTTGAAGATACGATAATGTACCAAAAGGCACTTTACAATCAGTAGAGTGCCACGTAAATGTCAGCTGCAATTGATCAACTGAGCCAAAATTAGGGCTAGGCCACTGTGGGACAGTTTAGATGGTTAAATATTATCTTTTCTTCAATACTTATCACTATTTGCAGTTTATTCTCAGTTCACATTGTATCGCTCCTCGTGTGACTTTTCAGCACGTGGCTTTTTTGCCCACAAATTACTAGTTTGGCAAACAGGTTAACTACCTCTTTTCATTCTATCTATTAGGGGAGAACTAGCATAACCAACATCCATTTGATAAACTCTAGATAATTACATTCAATTTCTTTTTAGGAGGGGAGTGTAAAGATCCATGACTAATTCAGTTCCTCTTTGGTAATTAATCATTCAGATGTTCTTCCAGTAAAGAGGTGAAGGACAGGAACTGTGGGAAGCAGAAGCACTTCGGAGACTCTTTTTAACCTCAAGCATACCTAAGGAGCATTGAGTCTCGGGCACCGAAACAAGCAAATGGTTAGGCAGACATGTGAAATGCTTTCTCAGCACTATTTTGCCTTTGTTTACGTTTTTTGGGGAGGAATGAAGTCAGAATAATTTTTAAATAAGAAAGATGATAAAAACCAACCTATTAAGAGGTACAAATTAAATATTCATGAACATAATCCCACATCCTCAGTGGGCAATCTTCCACGAGGAGGTGGGATGCCCCCTGTTTATTCCGGGAGGATCAATTTCAGTTGGAGCCGGCCCACGGGTGGCAGTCTCCGGTCCCAACTTTCCACATCCCACATCTCAATACAACCATCTTTTAAGCCTCAGCATTGCCTACCATGTTCATTTTTCTTTACTTTTTGGATTTCTTTTTTGTAAACCATTGCCACAAACGCAAACTGAAATTAGCTGAACTGGCCTTTTCGGCCAAAGGAGCAAATTCTCACCTGTTTATTTCTGGGAGGAGGGCAGGCAGCAGAAAAGCAGGGTTGGGGCAGTAAACATAAACTAGGGTGTGTTTTGAATTAACTAGGGAATATGATATTTCCACTGGCTGTGAAAGCCAGTGACATGAGACCAACTCCCATGACCTTTCTCACTACAATTAAAATGGCGAGTGCTAGCTTCTGAGAGCACAGTCTTAACTGCCGGAGAGGGTTCCAGTCACCACAGTAGGTGGCGAGAGTACATGCGAATTCACAAATGATGAGACAGAGAACAAAAGGTCCTCAAGTACTGTTTAGAACCTCTCTCTTCTTGGAATGACCTGAAAGCAGGACCCACCACATGATTTGTGGGGTCCAGTACCAACCGAAAAATACAGGGCCCCCTGTTAAAAAATTATGAAGAATTCCAAGACTCGAGAGTCGAGCATTAAATCAGAGGAACCCTTTTGGAGTGCGGGCGCTGGGCAACTGTGTAGGTCACACACTCGTGCAAGTGTAAGGCAAAAAAAAACCAAAACCAAAAAAAACGTGTAAGGCAGCTTTCAAAATGTGCCTAATTTGCTCAAAGAGAGTTCATTCACTCACAAAGAATTTGTCTTGTAGAGCAACATTAAACCGTCCTGAAATAAATTTTTTTATGCTTGCAAAGGAATGGCTGTGCCTATGACATATATATCAAATTAGTGCAAACGGACTCTTGTCAGTGGATGATCATCTGGGCAGTCACCGAGGCCTGCTTGATGAGTCTGCAAATGGCCCCATGTTGGCAGGATTTAACAAACTTTGGAATTGTATTATCTTTGAATTAAATTTAAAAACCCCAAAAAAACCTGACATAAAGGGCTTTGAAAATACACGTATGTTTAGAAATTCCATTTCCTTTGTTGCTTTCTCTTTTGTATAGAAATCTACTTATTACTGCCTGCTCTTACGCTCTAAAGGTTGACCTATTTAGGTGTTTTATTGAAAAACTGTCTCATTGAAATTATTTGAAAAGCCAGTATGAGGAGCAATGAGTGTGACTTTTAGCCACAAGGCAATGGTGATGCAAAGGTAGGTGGTGCAAATATTTCACGTTTTGAAAACTAGCCTGGATGTGGGATCAGACTAAAGGAGAAAGCAGTAGCGTTGGAAGTGGTGGAGGAACCTGAAGAGGGGACATTCCACAAAAGATAGAAAATACCAAGGAACTCTGCTCTTAGAAGTGGTAGAGGCCATAGCAGAAAGGTCCCAGGTCAGCTAAGCAGAGAAGAGGCTGAGATGCTAGATGGGCAACCAGGCTGGTCACCCCCCTGCATTCTCACATCTGCTTCCCCCCATAGGCCAGGTAAGTGAATACTTGTAGAGTGGTACTGTGCCAGGCAGGAACAGTACTCAGGGTGGAGAGAAAGGGCAGACCTAGGACTGGCAAGAGGACAAACCCCATGAGCATATTTAAGGTTGGCCTCTGCTCAGGCTGTGCCTGCTAACGTTTCATTGGTCAAAGTAATTCACATGGCTGCACCCCAAGTCTGCCCCGGGGAAAGTGCCCTTCACCCAGGCTAGTAGAGCAGGTCCTCCAATAGCATCATGTGATTTCGTTCAGAGTCCTTTTTTTAAAATGTTGATGAGAAAAAAAACCAACTCATTCCCGGCTGGGGCCACTGTCTGCTCTCCCCATGTCTGTGTGGGTTTTTTCCAGATACTCCGGTTTCCCCCCACATCCCAAAGATGTGCACGTTAGGTTGATCGGCATGTCCTAATTGTCCCATTCAGAGTGAGTGTGAGGTGTGTGATGCGCCCGGTGATGGAAGGGCATCGTGTGCAGGGTGGGGACCCACCTTCACCCTGAGATGCCAGAGAGGTTACGGCCACCTGAGACCCTGAACTAGAGAAGCGGGTTGGAAGATTACTTATTTTTATTCATCTTTCTTAAACATATGTCTAGCTCACATTTATTTTCAGTGTTTAATATTAGAAGTGTTTTGGGTCTTTATTTAGAAGTTTGATGATGTTTTTGTGACCAGGAAGATGCCATATGAACTTAACTCTGTTTATATCAATTAGCCTGTGGTAAAACTGGTTTTGTTCTATGTTGTTTCACTAGAAATTCTAGTTTCCAAGAACCTATCGACTATGTTACATGAAGACTTACTGTGAACACATGGTCACATGGCAAACGGGGTAAATAATCAAGAACAATCCAGATTGATGACAGTGCAACCAGGACAGTGTCCGCTCTCCTCAAAGGAGGGCTTCCCACCACAGGCCCTGCTCCCCTCCCCGTTTTCACAGACTTGGACATGAGTGTGGCTAATATAAGCCCACTAGTGGGAGAAAGTTCAAGAAGGCCTCAGGCCACTGTACACGTCCTTGGGGCGAAGAGAAGGAAGCTGCCTGGGGTGAAGCAGGCCGGAGCAGTTCTGATGGGTTCTGATCTTCAGTCACAGTTCCTTCCGTTGTACTTAGACCTTTCAATACTGAAAAGACCTGTTTTACTGCTCAGGACATAAAGGACAAGTCTAGGGTCTCATCCCTGGCACAGTGACTGCTGAGGGCACCAGAGAGGGACACAGGACCAGCCCTTGGGCCAACAGTGAGCTGGGAGCCGTGCTCAGTGAGGGTGTCTGGCAACAAGATGGCGCTTTCCAAAGTCTATAGTGTGAGGCATTCATTGTCTATTCATCCTCCAGGCCAGTCAAGGCTGGTGTGACTTTGGCCTGGCTGCTGGTGCCAGAGTGGAAATGGGCCATCGCGAGAAAGGGAGGTCTTGCTCATCAAGGCTGAGGCAGCAGGTGGATTTTAAGGGAAAGTCTGGCAGTGGAGAAGGTACAAATCGGCTGAAGAGATGGAGCCTAGAAATATCTGGTAATCAAGAGCATCGGAGCATCTGAGAGCTCCTGTGCCCGGCCCAGGGATATAGCGGCAACCGGATAGGGCACCCAGCCCACTGGGACAGCTACTCCATTTTACCAATGAGAATTATAGGGCCTGTTAAGAATCAATGAAAGGACATTTTTTTTGTAATGGCGTTAGGATTATACGAACCACTCATTTGAATTATTTCTTAATTAGATGACCAGTTGGTGCCCTGATCCCTTAATCAGTGATATTTGGATAAAAGGGTTTCTATCATGTGAACTGAAAACCAGGATCTAGGGTTCTGAAATTGTTTCCAATGAGAGAATAACCAACTTATATGTGCATGGTGTCTTTAAATATTTGCACTGAGCTGTGCAGAGTTAGCAGGACTTCCTGCCGGCTGTGACCTTGCGGACCACCTTGCAGGAAGAGGCTGCAGCCACACAACAATGACAAGAACTGCACTGCTCCAGCCTTGCCCTGCTGGTTGGTTGCTGAGCCAGCTGCAAGGGGTGTAGGGCTGGGGGATGTTGGGGAGGGGGCCTAGCCCCACCCTAGTTCCTGCCCTCATAAGACCTGCCTGCAGAGCTGCTCAGAGGAGATAAGCCAGCGTGAGCCAAGAGGTTACTATTCTACCCAGGTTCACCCAGTGGGTCAGTGTTAACATATGCATGACGTCATGCTACTTTCAGAACACTAAAGTGCAAAGGCTCATTCTGTGCCTCCTGGATTTTGTTTCACAGTGAAAATGTAGAAAAGGAAGCAGGAGGGAACTGTGCATATATGTTATATATGTTCTTTGGAATGTACAATATAGATCACAATTAAAAAAAATGTTTAGTTTAGCTTTTACTTCCCTTGCCTTTGAGGTCAAATTCATAGAAATCCTCTTTGAATCCAAGGTCCATAAGTGTAGTACCTATGTTTTTGTCTATGCAGTGTGGGATATGAAACTGAAAGCAACAAAGGAACAAGACAAACAAATAAAGAAACAAAAGCTCATAGACACAGACAACAGTTTAGTGGTTGCCAGAGGATAAGGGGGGAGGGGATGGTAGATGAGGGTAAAGGGGGTCAAATATATGGCGATGGAAGGAAGACTGACTCTGGGTGGTGAGCACACAATGTAATATGTAGATGATGTATTACAGAACTGTACACTTGAAATCCATGTAATTTTACTAACCATTGTCACCAATAAACTTTAATTTAAAAAAATGTTTAAAGAGGGAAGATGAAAGTCATGGGTTTTGTTTTTTTTAGATTTTATTGGGGAATTGAAAGAGGGAACAGCATTGGAGAATTGGGGAAGGGGAACAGACAAGTTGCTATCCTTTTGTTCTTCAGTCTAGTTGTGGAGGACGTCACTTCACTGGCCAATGTTGGTATTGTGATCATTGTGCTCTTCCTGGCTGAGGCAGGTCTCTCACCAGCCACTGGACGGCCGCTCATGGTAGCTTATGGCAGCCCACTGCAGCTTCACTGCAGACTACGCCATCGCCGGCGACAGATGGTAGCCCAGCTCCAGGTCGAGGTGTTGTTCACCATCTTAGCTGTAAGAGGGCACAGCATCACTGGCCCATGTGGGATCCGAACCCGGGCCCTGCTGCTCAGAGCTGGCGCTCCCAAGCCAACTCTTAACCAATGAGCCACTCGGCCGGCCCAGTCATGGGATTTTTATATGAGTTCCCTCTGGGCAGATTTCTCATCCGCGCCACCTCCTCCCCATGCTGCCTTCTGAGGAGAACAGAGCCCACAGTGGGCTGTGCTGGGTGGGCTCAGAGCTCCTTGCTCCAGCCTCAGTTTCTCACTGTAGAATGGGGGTGGGGGGACTTGGCTGGATGATTTCTGAGGGTGCTCTCCTCCCCAGCTCTAGACATCTATGGTTCTATACTTCTGGCCCTCTTTGCATAATGGGCACTCATTCTTTTTTTCTTTTTGGCTGAGTTCTCAATTTATTCCTAAATGATGCTTAGATTTATTCTAACAGGACCAACTGCTCAAAAGTGAGAAGGGCATCTCATTTATTTTTCTTTCATTCCCTATGTTCATAAGAAAAGTGTGGGGTAGGTGGGTTTGGCGGGTATGGACAGCCCGCGGTGATCTTCTGGTGGTGGTTGCTGTCAGGTGTCCAACAGCCTTCTCTCTCTAAACCTGCTCATCTTATGAGGGACTGCAGCCTTATCCAAAACAGCGAGAGAGCTTCCAAAACCCCTAACTCAGCAGGAAGAATTCACAGGTCTTTAGCCTTGCCCCTTGTCATTAGTCACATCCCTAGGTAGCCCCTCCCCTAAAGACTCCCCTCCAGCTGCCTGAGGTAGGGTGGTGGCTGGCCTTGTGTTCCCTCCCCACCCCACCCTGCTCTGTGAGCTCTTTCCTGTCTTGAAGCATAATGCATGGCCAGATTTTTCCCTTCTAGAAGATAAAATCTGTAGGCTAACTTTACATTTAGGCATTGTACTAAACTCAAACGTCTACCTCAAGCTGAAGTTAGAAAAGAAAGTATTTAATTTCACTTAAAACAAAATCTAGTTTGTTTATAACCACAATTTAAAAGAATTCAACTCTATTTTGCCTTAGGCCCAGAGACAGTCAGCATGAAGTGGTTCAAAGTTAAACCCTGCAGCCCGGAAGGATGATGGACAAACACCTTTATTCAGGGAGAGCCACAGCATTTAGAGTTCTGCCGAGGGAGGGATTTACTGTTTCGTTTGGACCCAACCTCAAAGATACCCACCAAAAAGAGGGGTTTCAGAGTGACTTATTCTGTGTTGTAGTACAGACAGAACAAGGGGAAGCTGACTTCAGAAAACAGCTGCTCAGATTAGAAGGATTGCTCCCTAGTAAAAGACACCATCTCCAGCAGGTGGCTTCTGCTGGCTTTATAGTAGAACTTTTGGGAAAAAAATCGTCTGTACTTGATTCTTCCAGTTCTTTATCTCTCATTCTCTTCTCACCCTATTCCAGTCAGGCTTCCTCCTACACCTCTCTGTAGACATCACCCTTGACAATGTCCTAGACCATTTCATCTAACCATGTAGGCGGACAATTCTCAATCCACGTTTACTTGCCCTCTTAGCAACATTGAACCGATTGATCACTTCTCCATCTTAAATACTTGACTTCCAGGTTACCACACTTACATTATTTTCCTTTCACCTCCCTGGTCTCTCCTTCCCAGTCTTTGTCAAGTGCTCCAGGACTCAGTCCTTAGGCTTCCCAAGGTAAGTCAGCCATTGCCATAGCTTTAAATGTCATTATACTTTGATGGTTCCCAAACATACCTCTAGTCCTGACCTCTCCCTTGACCTTGGGTAACTGCCAACTAGACTTCACTTCTTGGACGTCTAACGGACATCTCAAACTGAATATGGCAAAACCAGAGCTGTTGATTTTTTCCCTCATATCCACCTGTACCCCAGCCTTCTCCGTGTCCCCAAGAGCATAGCCATTACTTTTGAAAGTAATTAAATGAGATGTGAACCTTTCATGGATTTTTGCATATACATGTCTTAAAATTTCTGTTTTGTTGCCAGTAAAAGAATCAAAATGTGGTCTAGCACAGAGAAAAGCATCATTCCTAGTTTTAGGAAATCCTAAAATATAGACACTCAATTAGTATACATTAAATAAATGTATAAGAAGTAAGGAACTTAAATAGCCACCATAGGGCTTCAGGCCTCACTGATCTGATTATACATTTACCAAAATATTGGTTTTCAGAGATTTAAAAACTTTTCTCTCTGGACTGGCTAGACCTCTCACATGCTGTCTGTGGATACTTCTCTGCCTGAACTCTTAGCCCAGAGCACACATCAACAATCGGACTGTAAAACTCTGATAGTGAATACCAGCTTAAATTAGAAACTATAGGTAGAATTCTAGCACATACCAGCTTTTCCTGTCTCAATTCAAAACACTTAAAAGTTTAACACTTGGTTCTGTTATTTTTCACATGGTTTGAAAATGACCTCTGATGAATGTTTGGAAAAAGAACAGAGATTACATGGCATCAGTTTTCCCTTCTCCATAAAATTGCAGGAAAGAGGAGAGGTCATATGTTGAAAGGTCAATTTATGTCATCTCTAAATAAGCTTAAGAAATAAAATGGGCAACATCAATGTAAGACCGATCGTCTCTTTTTGCTTTTAAATTCTTTAATTACGTACATCTTTGATATCACCTTCCTTTATTTAAAAGGCCAATCCTTTTAAATAACACCAAAACAAGTCTTAATATTAAAAGTATCAGTGATGACATAATGCAAAAAGGAGCAGAGGAACCAATAATGAAAGAGTGGTATGAAGTCATTTAGGCATGAAATCATTTATTTGCCTCTAAATAAAACTCTCATTACGTTCTAGAGAACTACAGGTTCATTTCTGAGATTCAGAAAGGGCTAGTGTCCCACGAATCATGCTCTGTGGACAATATGTCGGGGAAGAGGTCAACTGCTTCTTCACTTGGGCTGCCCTGAGACTAATGAAAGGCCAGCAGGACCATATGGGATGAGCAAGGACAAAGCATAAGCCGAGGTTTTCTCGGGGCCCCTGCACGCAAGCGGTGTCTCTAACCTCTGCTTTTATACTTACATGCATAGTGTGTGTGTGTACACATGTGTATAGACATGCTTTTATACTTACACACATAGTATGTGAGTGTACCTGTGTGCAAACTTTTATACTTACCTACATAGTAGGTGTGTGTACTTGTGTATAGACATACTTATATACATAGTATGCATATACACACTCACACACAGACATACATACATTTATACACACACACACACATTGTTTATACTTCAGAAACATTGTAGATTAAACAGGGTTTTGAGGACAGTTTAGGACCATATCATCATTTATTTCAAAAAGTGTCACACATATAGGAAACAATTCAATATATTGTTAAGTTCCTGCATTATTTAAGTATTTGTACTTCATCATAAAGATGAATCCATTGCATATGATTCCTCTGCTCTTATTTTGTTTGGGTTTCCTGAGAGTCCATAGTGAGCCTGGGGAACTACCCATGTATGTGCTTTTTGAACTTAGTCATAGAGGAGCATTAAAAGGAAGGACAGTTCAGGAGGAAAGTGAGTAGATGGCTTTGGCAAGTGTGGCATGGCCAGCTGAGTGGTGAAGCTTTCGTTTTTGAGAACAGCTCTCAAAGTGCTGCTGTACGATTCTATTTTAGAGATCCCCACCGCAGGATGTCCCAGCCACAGGATACTGCAGCCTGGTCAATACTTTCCCCCTCTTACTCTCTCATGCATTACCTCATTTCAATCATGAGACAGCAAGGCAACGGCCATTTCTCTCTTTACTTCATGCATCATGCAACTCTAAGGTTATGTTGGTTTGTCTTGCTTCTGAGTTTTATCTCAAAGCTTGGAATTATATCAAATTAGCATCTCAAAGCTCACTGGGACAAAAAGAAGCAAAAAGGAGAGAAAAGATTACTAAGGCATATGACAGCCTTTCCTCCCCACTCCACCCTAACCAGGGAAGTCTTAGGAGAGAAGGAAAGGGAAGAGAGACCCTGTTTCTAGGAAAGAAAGTGCTGGTAATTCTTATACTAATACAACATATCTCAGCATGGTATCAGAGAAAGAGCATGGACTGGGTAGTCGTAGCTGGCTGTGTGACTTGAAGCGTGCCACTTTCCCTCTCTGGGTCTCAGTTTCCTTGTAAGTAAACCGAATGGGCACCCATGGCAGACACTGACAGGTGCCCCCCCCAAAACCATGCCCCTCCCTCTCATCTACAGAAAACCAGTTTTGTTCTGGTGACCACTTGCTCAGGGAAGAGACCCTGCCCTCAGCCCAAGGGCATGGATCTGATTGGTCTGAAGCAGGCGTAGTAATTCTTCCTTTTGGGGTTTCGGTTTAGGGGTGGGCATGTGTTGAATTATTTCCCCATAAAAAAAGATATGTTGGAGTCTTAACCCCCAGTACCTCAGAATGTGACCTTATTGACAATAAGCCCTTTAGAGTGGTAATCAAGTTAAAATGAGTCGTGAGGGTGGGCTCTAATCCACTATGATCGGTGTCCTCATACAAAGGGGAAGTCTGGACATGGAGACAGGCACGCTCGGAGGGAAGACAATATGAAGATTCCCAGAGAGAACACCACCATAGACAAGCCCAAGAGAGAGGCCCTCCCAGGCCTCAGAATGAACCAACTCTCCTGACACCTTGATTGCAGATTGTGAGCCCCCAGGACTGTGAGATGACACATTTCTATCACATGGGCCACTCGGTCTTGGTACTTTGTTATGACAGCCCTAGGACATTAATAGAGCTTGTTCTGGTCCATGTGCTCAATGAGGAAATTTTCTTCCTAATAAAAGGAGAGCACCATGAGAAGAGAGTCCCCTTCTCTTCCTGCTGCCTTGCACATGATGTGTGAAGCCAGGCACGCCCAGAACAAAGGCTTCTCGAAGGCAGAGTAGAGAGAAACCCTGGGGCCTGTCAGACCCTCCTGAAATGCTCAAGTAACCTGGAACCATCTACTTCCAGGCTGAGTGTTTTATGATACAATTACACAACTCTATTCCATCTGCCCACTTTAGATAGTGGGAAATAGTTATGTAAGTTCCAACACAATATGATTCTAATTGCTTATCTTTATATGCCCCAAAGCTGGTTTTTGTATCCCCCTTAGTGAGTGATGTTAAAAGGAAAAAAGAAGTTACTGGTTTTAATAGTGTGTTTCTTGAAGATGGAGCTCATGTTTTTGTTTTGATGGGATGTAGAGACTACATGTAAAAGGTATTAAAGTTGGAGTGGCATATAATTCATTTCCGGAGAGGAGTGATAAGTTCCAAGCATGATGAGTGAAGAGAAGCTGGAGAGGAAGAAAGGGAAACTGGGGCTGAAGTGGTGAGATGAGACGGGGGGACGTGGTGGTGCTGGAACAGGCAGGCTGAGGCCACCAACACACAGGGCATTGCAATCCCATTTTCATATGATTCTGACTACATAGACTGGGGAAAATGGTGGTAAATGAAAAGAAACTCTAGGATTGGATTCATTACATGTGGCAGATTATTCCTATGCTGTTCCTGTAAAGACACCCCTTTAGCACTGCAATTTCACTTGTCACAATCCAGCACTGTGAGTCGACACCCTCCTCTGTGATGAAATATGAATAGCACCAAGAAAACATTTCTTCTCCTTAAAGATGTCTCCTGACTCTCTATCCAGGTTCCTGAAATCCACCCTTAGCAAGTCTTTTCATTGACTCTTATTAAATATAATTACTCAACTTCTGTTTCTGGGAAGATGGTGGACTATGTTATTTGGGTCAATTTTTCTACTGACAACTAAGAATTCTGGATAAAAAAATTTTGGTGTCTTCTTAGAACCATTAAAGCATTGAGAAGATAATAAGGAATGATCAGGCCAAAATCTCAGTGAAAGCTGAAAGCTAGGGAGGTAAGGAGAAGCACCAGAGCTGCCTTTGCTCTGAGAGCATTTGCCAGCATCGGTGAACTTGAGCTTCTCATTTGTCATCCTTCTCTGGCATGGAGGACCAAAGACATGCAGCTGTGTTGCTGCACGGATCAGTCCTTTACTCCTTTTTATTGCTCAGTAATATTCCAGTGTATGGATGTGCCACAGATTGATTACATATCCAGCACTTCAAGGCAGTTTTGGGCAACCACAAATCAAACCACCATAGACAATCACATACAGGTTTTTGTGTGAACCCCAGTTTTCATTTCACTTGGATAAACATGCAGGAGTGGGATTACTGGGTTGTATGGAATGTGTGTTTCAATTTACAATAAATTGCTACATGGCTGTGCCATGTTGCACCAACTATTTATAAAAGTTCCAGTTGCTCCAAATACTCACCAGCACATCATAGTGTCAGTTCTGGTTTGGTTTGGTTTGGTTTGATTTTTTGCCATTCTAATGTAGCAGTGTCTTACTGTAGTTTAAATTTGCATTTTCTTAATGACTAATGATGTTGAGCATCTTTTCATATATTTACTTGCTATCTGTACATCTTCTTTGATGATGTGTCTACTCAAAGATTTTGCTAATTTTTTAATTGGGGATGTTTGCTTAATATTGAGTTTTGAGAGTTTTTTGTAATTCTGGATATGGGCTCTTTATCTGGTCTGTGAGTTTGCAAATATTTTTTCTTGTCTGTGGTTTGTCTTTTCAATTTTTTAAACAGTGTGTTTTGAAAGATCAGAGCCTTTTAATTTTGATGACGTTCAATTTATCAATGTATGGGACGTGCTTTTTTGGTATTAGATGGAGTTCTTTCTGAGCCAGTTTTCATGTCTCAGTGGCTGGAAGCGCCTAGGCTTTTATGTGGTTTCTGTCCTCCCTTTCCACTTGCAGCACTTTCTCCAAGAAATAAAAAGTAAATCATCTAATAAATCATACTAAGCAGCTCAGGCTCTATTGTACGTATAGCATCACCACCTGTCAAAGTCTCGAGAAAGTCCTGAGATGAGTGGAACAAGAAGCAGCAAAACCACAATAGGCCCTTTGTAAAAATTAAATAATCTTTTTCTATTACTTTTACTGCTTCACCCACCCTAATGTCAGTAGTGTGCAGTAATAAAAATGAGACAGCGTGCCTGATTTAAGGGACAAGGGTGAATTGTAATCTACCAATATAATAAGGAGAGTTAAGTATAGAAGTGGTGGGTAGCCAATAATGTCGCTCACAAAGAGAACGTAACCCTGTAAGGTTGATCTTCGAAAATGCGCTTTATCACCTCAACCTCCCCACGTAACAAGGAGGGCATGGGTTTTTAAAGACATGAAAACCACCAGTCAGTTGTTTATCTGAATATCTGCTCATTTTTTTGAGCTTCTGAATCCATCATGTTGCTTAAGATCTTTCTTCTTCATTAAGAATTTTTTTTAACCCATCACCTCGGGTGCTTGGCTCACAAAGAAAGGGAATCTGCCAGAGTCTATGGAAAACAATCAGGAGAGTTATGGCAGCGTGCAGCCCACTGTATTGAAGGCTGCTAAGAAGTAAAAAAACCTGAAAAATGTACATTACACTCGGTGATCTGAAGGCTACTGTGGTTTTAATAGGATGATCAGGGAAACAATGGCCAGATGAAATGGGTTGAGTGGTGAGTAGGAGCTGAGCGAATGGGACAGTGAGTGAGGATGGCTCTTGAGAAGTCAGGCTCTGATGAGAGAAAAAAGATAGCATTGGCTGAACGGATACATGTGGTCAAGGTTAAAGTGATCAATAAATCATACAAATAATGACAGGTGAATATATTGGGAAAATATTGTAGGTAACACTAAATATGTGCATTATGTTCTGTAAAATAATTTAAGTTCATGCATTAAAATGCATCTAACTGTGCTTCTATTTCAGAGAATTTTCAACCTAGTTTTAAAGAAGCCGAACCCTTTTATTAAACTAATGTTCCACTTGTAATCCCAATCTGTAGAATAAATAAAAGCAAAGGTGGTCCTTAAAACACCTGCATGAAACACTAGGCTCCTTTCAGGATAAGGACCTTTGCAAAAGGATGGAAAGGTAAGCACACTTGCTACTAAGTGGGTATTCAACGGTGACTTACTTTTGAAATATATTTATGTGAGACAACTTGCAAAGATATATAAAATACAGAAGAATAAAAGAGGGAAAGGAATCAAAGCAAAGTTAGCTGTCAGAATAGCATACCCAACTCTCTACCAGCTTGTTCTGTACAGCTGCGGGACAGGCGAGAATTTTGCCTCTCAGCTTCCCAGGAGCCAAGGCAAAGAGATATGTACGATTACTCACAAGAATCACAGCTTCCTTAACGTAAGGTGCCCAGCTGTTCAGGAAAGTAGCTTTTCATGATAACAACGCCCAAAAAAGATGTCTCCTGTGAATTCTCAGATGGGAGGAACCAGGATGTGATGGGAACATCCTCAACAATATCTCCTTCAATAGATATGGTGACACATTTTGTGCACCTGTTTCTTATGTTCCTCGAAAGGTCAATGGGTCACATCAAAGGGCAGCCTAATTAAGGCAGTTTCCACAGGGTTTAAGGAAGCATAGCAGGGAGAGCAAAGCAATTTCTGAATGTCCAAAACACAGCCCTTTACTGATGTTGCTAATTTCTCCATTTCCCCCCTTAACACACGTACTTACCTTCTCTAGAAAAAAAGAACAAACTCATTTGTTTATTATTTTTCATTCTTACAAACTAATGCATTCATTACAAAAATGCAAGTAATGTTGCAATATAATGCACGAAACGTGTTAAGTTCCAGTAATCCCATCCCTCAAAGATAACCACTGATTTCAGTTTAAGTATATTCTCCTGAGATTTTTGCATACATGTACAGCACTAACTTATGTCCATATTTACAAAATGGAATCATACCCTATCTAAAGAAAAGAATCTCATCTTTTCATGACTATGGATTAGCTCATCCTGTGAATGTAAATTAATCAATCCCCTACGGATGGGTATTTGAGTGTTTCCGTTTTTCTCACTGTTAAAAATAAAGCTTCCATGAATTTTCCATAGGCATAATTTTACAAAGCTCTCGTCTGCCTTCTCAGGATTCTCTACCTGAACCTCTTCCTGCTAGCAGGACCTGATGTTAGCACATTTGTTTTCTCTCTGTACCTTCAGAGTTATCTTGGGTTTCATTTCTTAAGGCCCTGACCTCTCTCTGATGACTCAGAGCTTAGAAGAAAATAACTCCCTGCTCAATGTCACTGAGTACTAATGGCCCTGGAATTTTCTCTCCCAGTTAGTACATTTCCACTGCAGTAGCATCCTTCTAGAAACAATTCTTCATTCACAGACGTGAACTTTTTGAAAGTTAGAGTCAGGTGGGCAGATGAGGTATCATGCCAGATATAGTAGGTCAGCTGCCTAGAAACCGAGCCAATTTTGAAAAGTATTCACAATCTCCCAGCTGGCACACCTGGAAGACTGCATAGCATGGTGGTGAAGGGCGTAGACTCTGGAACCCAGCTACCTGGGTCTGCAAACTGGCTCTACCACTAGCTATGGGTGACCTTGGGCAGCTTAGCCTCTTTCTGCCTCAGTTTCCTCATCTCTAAATTAGGTAGTTAGAGTGTTATGAAGACTAATTGCATGAATAGCTATAAAGCACTTAGAACAGTGCTGGCACATAGGAAACTATTGCAGTGTTTGAAAAATAAATAAAATCTACTATCAGCCTTCCATACATTGATGCAGACACTTTATCAGCCCTTCCTAACTTCATGCTACTATTAAACTGGGCCCAGGCTGACAATTTGCAGCAATCAAGCCCGGTTTTCCTGTGGCCAGTCAACTCACTGGTTGCTAAATTGGTTCTTCATCCATTTACACACTCCCTGCTATACTCAAAGCTTTTTATGGTCAAACACAGCCTAATTAAGGTGCTATTGAAAGCACTTCTATTACTATGAAAATCACTATTTCTTTGGATGAATTCATAACAGATTAGACATTAGCTTAAGAAATGGTTACTGTCAATAAGTCTTTAATAGATCAAATTGGAAACTAGAGAACATGAAAATTATTGAATTCATGTTAATAAATTTAATTATTATAGGGATTTCTTTTGAATTCCCAGTTTTGTTCCAAAACAGATTTGAAGTGGCTTGACAAATATCCCTTAAAGAAAGAAAATACTCCATCCATGGACCTCTAACAACAAAGAAATTTTTCAAAGCAAATACTAACCCTGCAATGGATTTTACTAGGGTTTTTTCCCAAATCAGCCTACTCAATCAGTCTGATTATGTTTTGGTGAAGAAAGGCTCAACAATGACCAGCTTTATTCACCTACAGAAGCATATTGTAGAAACATCTTTCTGAGTACTTATGAACAGTGATCTGTTTATACTCTGTGTAGTCTCCCACAGGAGACTAAAACACCAAAAATGTTCATAAATAGACACATTGAGCTCACTAATTCCTTCTGGTAGCTTCTCCTGGGCTACGGTGGCTGCCTACCGTGTACCCTGAAATACGAAGCAGTCTCTTTCATTCACGTAACGAGCTCTAGTTACTGAATCCCTGTTCAGCAATTGCCATTGCACATAGGAAATCAAGATTTTTAGAAATCGCACTCCACCCTTGTAACGTAAAATACCTTGGACTAATCATGCTTAGTGTTGCTTCTTTTTTATAGTCTGATATATGGCAATACCTCATTAGAATCTATGCTAATGTAACTCTGTATTGACACTAATGAGTCTGTTTACTAGTCTGCATGATGTGACAAGAAAAGACACTTCTATCTCCTTCTTTAGGAGAAAACATGAGCTTTTCATTAGTCAGGGCTTTAAGTGCATGAACAAACACAACAGGATGCTCAATTTTGTGGGAGTTGTCATTTTAATAGATAAATTGGCACTTTGGTTAAAACAATTGAATCAAAGAGTCAAAGTCCCATCTCAAATCCAATTAGAAAAATTTTTATCTGAAAGTGTTTGTTTTGAAGGAGTCCCTCAAGAAGGTATTTTTGCTCAATTAAAGGCAGGGGCTGTACCTTTTTTACTTCCATACTCTCATGACAACCAAGACATGCTAGGTGCTCAGTAACTGTTGAACTAAATTGACTGTTAAGAATTGGAGCTAAAAAGAAAAACGAATTTGGTGAACATTTTGTTTTGGGTGCTTGGCATGAAGGCAAGAACATGGACTTGGGAGTCAAAGTTGCTTCAGTTGAAAATACAGGCATACCTCGAAGATATTGTGGGTTCAGTTCCTGACCACCCTAATACAGTATGGCAATAAAGTGAGTGACAGCCTTTTTGCTGGTGGAGGGTCTTGTCTTCAGTTTGTAAAATGTGTAACATCTGTGAAGTGCAATAAAGCAAAGCCCAATAAAATGATGTATGTCTGTATGTCTGTCCTGCTTGCTTGCCATGAGACCAATGGAGCTTAATCATCAGACTATCCAGGCTTCTCATCGATGAAAGGAGAATAAAAAGATTTACATCTCTGGGCTGCTGGGAAGAACAGTGATGATGGAGGTCAAGCTCCCAGTACAATGAACAGCAGGCTATGATGATGAGGAGGATGAGAACAAGGTTTTGGCCATAATCATCAAAAAATGCATTTTTCCCTAAGAACGGCAGTCAATGCCTCTCTCTCTTTCTTTGTTATTCATTCTGTTAGTTCATATTTATTTCTAAAAACTTGGTTCGGTTTACTGCTGTAGGGTAAACTATTGAGTCTAATGGTTTCTTTCTGATGTTTCACGAGGGGCCTCAGCATAATTGTTCATTCTAAACACCAGGTAGGATTACTGAGTCCGCGTTAATGTAGAAAGGTGTAACGAACCGGGTTAAATGTGTGTTGGACCCAGCACATTCTAGATGTTTCGTTGTTTCTTTTTTCAAAAGTCATGATATCAGTTTGTTTCCTTTAGATTGCCTGGCTTCTCTCGCCTAAAAGTAGGGTGCAGAAAACATTTATGTGGCTGATATTACTGGTTAGTTCCAAGGAGCGTTTTGGTGAGCAGAGTAGACACACAGAACTGAAGACACACAGAACTCAGCAGTGAGTTGTTGCTTTATGAGGGGGCAAGAAAGTTTCAACCTGCTCTGGTTGAAGAGGCTCCACCTCAGATGAGGGTAGGCCACGCAAGCAGGTGCCACCCACACAAATCACAGGATAAGCTCAAGGGTGTTAAGTGCGGAAAGAAGGGCTCACCATTCACTGACTTTATCAGTGACAGCCACGTGTGTGGGCACACAGGGCTCTTTGTGGGCCGTCTATTGGGGATGCCTTTGAATGAACAAGGACCCCAGCAGAGGGAATCTGCAAACAGCTTCTGCACCCACAGGGCTGGGTTTGGAGCATGAGAGGTGCAGAGGCAGTGGAGGGGAGAAGATGAAGGGAGACGTTGGGGAGGTTTCATCGCCTTTATTACTTTAGGAAGGCTTTGTCAAATGTGAATGAGGGATGTTTGCTCACACAACAGAGGTCCTCATGGATTGACAGAAGGCTGAGCTGCCCTTGTCATCAGAGAGCTAATGAAGTGGAACAGCGGGTCCTTGTGTGGCTGCCGAGACTAGACAATAGCAACATGCACCATTTCACCTCTGGAGCCTGTCTCTCCAATCAAGGCATTTGAAATATTTCTTGCATAGTGGGACACGAGTATCGTTTTGAAATCAAAGAAAAAAGGTGTTTCTCCAGCTTAGGACCCGATATTGGTTTTAAGGGAATTTCCTATGATCCTCAATGGGCAGGCATGTTGACTACTGGGCCTTTCCTCCTTGTTTCATTACCATCCCCTGGAAAAGAGCGCTGGGGGCCTGGTTGTCTTCCTTCTGAAAGTGTGGTCCTCAGAACAGCAGCTTCGACGTGAGAAGCATCGCTCCAAGTACTGGAGCCAGAGAAAATGCTGAAACCCCATAGAACATTTCTTGGGTTTTCATCCAGACAGACCCTTAAGAAAGGCAGGCCTCCAGGTCACACCTTTGCTTGGTACTGGAGTCCCAGAAGGCCTTTCTTTCTGGTCCCATGTTCTTTCCTTTAGGCCACGCTGTGTCCACACCTATGACCCACTACGAAAACCGGCTCACGTGTTACCATGGGGGTTATGGAAAATAAAGTAGCCACCCAGCTTTTTGGATTGTTTCCCAAGGGTCATGATTCCTGGCAACTGAAAAGTGCTTCCAGGGACAGGACTTACGGTGGGGAGGAAGAGGGAGGAGAGGAAAGTGAGATGAATCCTGCTGACAGGGTGGAAAAGGCTGCCTGCGAGGGCCTCTGAATCAGCGGGAGTTCGCCTTCCTTCCCGTCTTGCTCTCCAGGCCCCAGGACTGGGTCAATAGTTCAAGCACAAGAAAATCACGGTTCTTTGGAGCGATTCAGGCTGCCAAATCCACACTGACAGTCCAGGCCAAGCACTGCCCCCACCCCCCTTATATTTGAAGGTCACTTGCTCTGCGTCAAGCACACTTGACAATTGCTCAAAGGGAAATGAGGGAATTGTTGTGTATAAATGAGTCAACTGGACTTTAATTAACACAACTTGAAATGAACCTTTCAATGAGAGTCAGGCGAGTGTGTGTGACTTTCCCTGAACGTTATCATAAAACGTAACACAGATCACGTACTCTTAAGGGTGGGGGAAGAGGTTAATTTGGACGTAATATATAGTCCAGGTCATTTCAGCAAGATTGGAAGCAACATGCTGGGAACATGTGTTCATATCTTAATTATTTGCCATGAGGAAGGAGAAATAATGAAATTAGTCCCTTAGGCTCCCACTTCTTCCTTTCCTTTGCATCTAACCCTTTATATCACCCTATTTCTGGGGGTGGCTGACCCTCTGGGGAGGCATGTACAAGTAGGCATTCAGCGCATGGCACTGTGAGGACTGGAAGGAGGCTTCGGGCAGGCTGAGGGGATGGAGAGGTATGCACAGAGAACGGTTCACCTGTACCCTGTACCATGGATAATGGAGAGTTGGCTAAGCAGATACCTAGACAAATATCAGAAAATACGTTCAGTTGATACAATATTTACCGTTGATATGAGCAAAGCGATGAGTCCGTGCCCGGGGGTGGTGATTAAAGAGTCATACATACTGTGTATTTAGACAAGATGGGTTTGGGGCAAGTCCTTTTTCATTTAAGAGAAAAGTGGAGTTTCCTCATCCTTCCAACTCATGTTGGGCTACAGTGATGCTGCTGGGAAAAAAACTTAATTCATGGTGGTGTCAACTGCTCCATTTGGAGGCACGAGGGAAAGTTAATCTCAGAAGCTCTTTCAAGACTTTTATGATCCATGTTAAATAACTCCACTGCCCCAAAATCGTTGCTTTTATAGAGGAATTTGCCAGACTCACTAGGTTCTCAGAAACTTTAGCCACTTGGACATTCATTTTTAGTTAGAGCCACATTAGATAGGTATATGCTCAAAAGAAGAAAAGATGTTTACAGTCCCCAACTGATGCCTGGTGATAGAGCAGGAAGAGTATCTGCAGAGAAGCCTCAGTGACACCAGACACCTCTTAAGGTTGGCTGTTGCAGTCACGTGGTAGCCCTTCGTGGTATATATTACACCTCACCTGGAGAGCCAGGAGAGAGAGTCGGGGTGAGTGTCTATTTCTCCTGATGTCTAAACCTGTGCTAGACCTGTTAGCCATCCTGCTCAGTGTTTCTGCTTGGAAATTGGTTCCCTAGATTGTGCTTAATACCTGCAAGGCTGTGTGTGTGTGTGTGTGTGTGTGTGTGTGTGTGTGTGTGTGTGTGTGTTGGAGGAAGTGAAGCTTGCCTTAGAGGTTCTGAGGAAAGAGATACCAAGTCCTTCTTGGTGTCACACAGTTGCGAAGAACTGGTTATAGCACTGGGGAGATAAGACTAAGTACCATCAGGTAAACTGAAGGAGCCCTGGCAGTGCCAACTTGGTGGTGGCGGTGGGGGGGACAGTAGTTTCCTTCTAGAAAAGTGAACTATTGTGGAAATGAGGGGAGAGTACAGACATAGGGCTGGCGTTCAAATGGGTCTGTAGAGGAATTGCCCACATTCTGTTAGGGTTGAGACCAAGGCCCAGGCTCACAGCTCTTTCCACTAAAACCAACCTGGGAGAAAACTATGGAAATTAGAGATCATGGATCTGAGGAGTTTACATAAAACTGAGAGAAATCCTTGGGTAAACTGAAAGCTGCGTTGTTGTTCATAGTTCAGGCCTGGGAGGTGGTGGCTGCCATCCAGGACACAGCGTGTACAGGTTCAGTGAAGGGACAATGGGATGAGGGAACATTTTCAGTGTTGCTCTATCCTCTCTCCCTCATTTTCTTGCTAGCTTCTCAAAAAACAAGAGAGTATCCAAATATTCAGTTATTAAACTTGAGGTAAGTAGAGCTCTAACATCTTGCTCTCTATCCCACATCAGCCTCCCCCCTCCCCCACCCCGGTCTCGCCTTTGACCCTGACACCCTGACATTACTGCCTCGGCATCACCTCCACAATCTCAGTTCCAGGAGCCCCACCGTCAGCCCACCACTTCCTATCATCACAGCCTGTTGCCACTATGCCCACAATTCTTGATCAGAATCTACAATCCATGGTCTTCACCCATTTTTCTAGGCCACCCCTCCAATGTCCTCACTTTCTTCTGTACCTCCAAATATTCCATACCTCATCATCATAATCATACCCCTTCTTACACCCCAACATTCTCTCTCTTTTTTTTTTATTTGTAGAATAACTGGCATATTTTTATTTTATAGAGTCATTTATAGGCTTTGGCTAGCTTGTGACAAAGCAACCATTGCTGACTTTTGTTTTTCTATTAAAGTGTAGTTGACCTAGAGGGTATTATGCTAAATGAAACAAGACAGACATAGAAGGACAAATACTGTAGGATTTTACTTGTACATGGAACCAAAAAAAAAAAAAAAGATTAAAAAAAAAATTTTTAAATGCCAAAAGAAGAAATAAAATAAAACAAAAACAGACTCACCTCAACACTCTAAGCTTTCTCCTTTCAGTTTACTCAACTGGAAATAACCTGGACCCTGGTCAAATCCGGCTCTCCACCTCTACCCTGCCCCTGAGTAGCTTAGGTGGCTGGAGATGAACACACACCATCAGTCAACAGTGCCGAGCAATCTCACTATATTTTCTTAGAACATTCACCCTCTAACTCTCCCAGACAACTATTTCACACCTTCTCCTTTCTCCCCAGCAGTCAGCAGGCCTCCCCCTCCCAGCTGGAAATCCTGTTTTTCATTTGACTGAGATAACAGAACCTCCCAGAAGGCATCCTTATCTTTGCATTTCCACTTACCCATCCAACCAGACATCCTGCCATCCCTCCTGTTTGTGGGACACTTTCCGGCTCCCTGAGGCCAGCTCCTTCCTTCTGCATGGGTTCCTCAGAAGCAGATCTTGATATGAAGGTTTGGGTGAAGCAATTTGTGAAAATGCTCCCAGGAGAAACCAGCAATAGAGTGAAAAAAGCAGCACTGGGGCGAGGAGGAGGAGACAAACCAGGAGGGCAATTTCAGAAGAAACCCCTTGGAGCACTGGGGTAGTTTGATCCTACAAAACGCTCGAGTGTCACTTCCACCTTGGATGTGTCCTGCCTGAAGGCCCAGGAGCTGGACTCTCACAGCCCTGCACTGATCAGCCACGGCCCAGAGGGTTGCAAGCTGCCTGGTGTATTTAGGTTCAGGCATGGGCGCTCCCACATCTGAGGGCAGGCTCTGAAGGGTTTCAGGTGCAGGCCCTTGGAAGCACAACATGCTGATTATATGTAATAAGTTCATTATGGGATATGCCGGACCATGATAAGTTATGGAAAAAAGAAAAAGAGTAGGAGAGGTTGGGGATGTGAGGTTTGGGGGAGGAGGAAGGTTTCAGGGTCAAATCGGGTGGGCAGGATTGAACGCGTTGAGGAGATGAAATCTGGGCAAAGACTTGAGTGAGGCGAAGGAAACAGGGAAACAGGTGTCTGGGGAAGGAAGGCCAAAGCAGAGGAATCGGCGCGAGTCCAGGCTCCTTGGGCTGGAACACTCCTGGCAATAGTGACACCCTCATCTGGCAGTTTCTAACTCAGCAGCATATTGGCCAGTGTAGCTGGTGAAGTGAGAGAAGGAAAGAGAAACAGATCAGGTCAGTGAGGTTGTAGGGGAGGGGGCCAGGTCACGTAGAACGCTGTAGAATTTTTAAAGTAAATATTTTTTCCCACAGTCAAGTACAGAGCCCTTGGGGGTGGGGGTGGGGGTGGGGTGGGGCGTTAAGCAGAGGACTGGCGTGATCTGACATATCTTACTTGTCCTTTCTCTCCATCTCCCTACCTGCTTTATTTGTCGTCAAAGCACCTTCCCACCTCTTACAAAGTACTTTATATTTGCCCCCTTGCTTGTTTATTTTCTGATTCCCTGAGTAGCGTCCAGGCTCCATAAGGGGCTTTCGATGTTGTGTTCATTCCTCAAACGCTCACTGCCCAGAGTGGTACCTGGTGCATAGTCAGCCCTTCAGGAATACTTGTTAAAGTGAATGACTGGGTGAGCCCTGGTCCCCTGTGAATCAGTAACCAGTGGGCTGGCAGCATTTTTACCTTTGTGATTGGGAGACAATGGACCCCCACGACACCCAGCACACTGGTTCACCTTCCGAAAGAACCTGTCTTGATAGGTTGATTTTTTTAATGTGCGGTGTCTTTAAGGGAAAATTGCCCCTCCCCACCCAGGACAGCGCCCTTTGTAGCTAGCTGGATCTGAGCCATGCTCACTTATCATTGCAACACAGATTGGTTCACCAAGAAACATCAAATTCATAAAAATGGTCAGAAACATCGTATGTGAAGCTCATACTTGAAGCCCCTAGCAGGATACATACTCTTCCAAAAATGCAGGTGGGGGAAAAGATATAAAAACTTAAAAATCAAACAAAAGTTAAGTGTTGAGCTATAGTATGTCAGTTGGTCTAAAACCCTAAAAAATATTTCTTCTCCTGAAATGGATAGAAAATACATTTCTAGCCACATTCTTTCAATACTTAAATAGTCAAAGCACTATATTTATCAAAGACACTGCATTTCAGCAATAACAATGGTTGATGATATCCGCTCAATTAAGGGTACTCTGCCCAGTGTATTCACTCCACCTCGCTTCACTGCACAGGAGATACGCCGAGTAAGAGTAAAACAGGAGATAATTATATTGGTCAATATATATTGGTATCTTTACTTCAATAGTAAAATTTGTCCACATCCAAATATTAATTCCATCTAAATACTAATCTAGCCTGTCTGGTTGCACTATGATTTTTAGAAAGTTAATTTTTCTGATTTTACAATTAGTGCATACACATAGTAAACATTTTTCATGTGCTTCCTCCAATCCACTCCCCTTATCCCGGCCACAGCCCCAGGATGGGAGTATGCAGAAGATACATACTTCTCAATTCGTTGGTGATGATGATGTTTACAGAAATTCTATCTGCTTTGGGCCTGTAGTCTTTTCTTATATTTAATATCCAGGAAATTTGCAAGCTTGTATTATTTTGGTGGTGTGAAGGGTAAGCACTGGTATTTTCATGGCAGTCGGCAAAAGATACTGCAGGAATGTGACATCATATTAAACCAGAATCCCATGATAAATCTGTGTCACAAATATCAAAGAGCAGTAATAAATTCATGCTTCTAAAATCAGGTAATAATTTATGAGCATACATAATTTAAAAAGCAAACACAGTGGTTAGTGAATGCCAGATGCTACTCTAAGTGCCTTACATTAATTCATTTTACCCACAGCAACCCCATGATGTAGATACTATTATTATACCCATTTGATAGATGATAAAATGGAGGCACAGAGAGGATAAGTAACTCACTCCAGGTCACACAGCTCATAAGCAGCAGACCTGGGACTCAACCTGGAGATCTGGCTTGGGACCCTATTCTCTTAACACTACACAACATAAATTGAAGTGTCCATTCACTGTGAGCTAGGCTTTCAAATATGGTATTTTTCATGCTTTTGCCATGGCTTGCTGTACACTGGCTATTCTCCTATTCTTTTTGTTTTAAAAGATTTTATTGGGGAATTGGGGGAGGGGAACAGACAAGTTGCTGTCCTTTTGTTCTTCAGTCTAGTTATGGAGAACATTGCTTCACTGGCCCATGTTGGTATTATGATCATTGTGCTCTTCCCGACTGAGGCAGTTGCTCGCCGGCCATTGGACGGCCGCTCACAGCAGCCCAGCTCCAGGTTGAGCTGTTGTTCACCATCTTAGCTGTAGAGGGCAGTGTCACTGGCCCTCATGTGGGATCCGAACCAGAGGCTCTGCTGCTCAGAGCTGGTGTCCCAAGCCAACTCCTAACCAACATGCCACTCGGCCAATACAGTTCACTCTAGAAGTTCTTGGTTACCCAGTTCACTCTAGAAGTCAGGACACTGTGCTTTGTTATCCTGATGTGACAGTGCTGGAGGAGACCAGTTTCCTTGCTAATTCAGGAAGCCATAAAAGCGAAGGGAAACGTGTTCTTGTTCTCTTGTATCATTCTGCTTTTTCGTTTTGTTTGTTGTTGAATTTTTTTCCCCCTCTTATCTCTGCTCTTCTGGTTGGTGTAAATGAGCCCCAGGTTTTCCTCTATTTAAAAAATTCTGGATGTGAAGTTAGTAAACAATTTACGTGATTGGACATATGTTACGGAAGTGGAAACAGCTGGCGTTGGGGAGCTGGCAGCCATGGGTTGTTTTTATGTGGGGGAGTCACTGGAAAATCTCCCAGACCTGACCTGGAGCGTTCGTTAACTGGCTCCTGTGGGCTCTCCCCTCCCCCCTTCACGATTCTCCTTCCCAGCTAGCTCTCCCCATCCCCCACCCTCCTCCCAACCCCCACCCCTTCCTTGTTCCCTCCCTCCTTCCTCTCCCTCCCCTCCCCTCTCACCTTTCCCTCCATTCCTATCCTTCTCCTGCTTGTGCTTTAATGTTGAAAAGCACAGTCTTCCTTCCCAAACTCCTCACCATCCTCCTATTTTTTGGAGGGGGTGGTTATGACCCTTATTTTTGCCTCCAACCTCATGGGACACACGAGGGCGAGAAGGAATGCAGTGGGTTCTGTGGCTCAGGGAGTCTGTGGCCTGGACTGCAGGGACATGGGACCCCGCTGTGGTCAGCCACTGGTGGAGAGGCAGGACCAGTCAGAGGGCCCTGCGACGCCTCACGCAGGGCAGTGCACTGAGAGGGCTGATTGGAGTTATGACAGCATGGAACCAAACTAAATGATTCCCTTTCTGTTAATAAGAGTGGCAATATTAATATGGCCATAGGAACAAATACTTACACAGCACTTACTGTGTTTCAGGTACTATCCAAAGTACTTTATATACTAACTCTTCTTCCTGGTAACAGCCCTTTGAAGTAGGTATTATTATTATTATTATTATTATTATTATTATTATCATTACTATTATTATTATCTCTGCTTTACAAATGAGGAAACAGATGAAGAGAGGTTAAGTAACTTGCCCCAGGCCACACAGTTAGTAAGGAACAGAGCTGAGAGCTTTTAAAAAGGTAATTAAGTTAAAATTAGGTTGTTTTAATTTGACTGTGTCCTTATAAAAAGAAGAGATTAGGATACAGACATGCACGAGAAAAGACCAAGTGAAGACACAGGGAGAAGACGGCCATCTACAGGCAAGGAGAGAGGCCTCAGAAGAAACCAACCCAGCTGACACCTTGATCTTGCATTCCGGCCTCCAGAACTGTGAGAAAACACATTTCTGTTGCGGAAGCCACCCAGTCTGTGGTATTGGTTATGGCGGCCCTCAGAAACGAATTCACTGCCTTACCTCACTAGCCTGTGCTGAATGAAAGCGACCGTCACTGGATCAAGGTCTATGGAGAAACTCGTGGTTGAAAGCTCCATGATTGGTAAATGCGGGATTCAGAGAGAAAGCCACAGTTCCTTGTTTTAAGGAGTGTTGTGGTCTGAAGCGGCACACCGAGAAGGGACATCTTCAACCAGCCCTGGCTTCTTGGCATGAGGCAGTTTCCAGAATGCTCCAATTTGGGCCTTCCTCTTCGCCCTACTCAGCCAAAAGCTATGATAAAAAGAGATTTCACAAACGCATATGTACAGCGCGTGTGTCAAACGTGGGATTTCATGGGTAGCAGGATTCTAAACCCTTCAATTTGTATATGAGTTAGATTTGATGAGCTTTAATACCACATTCCATCAAAAATATTTCCTTCCAGAGTGGGACTATAATTTACTTATAAAGAGCAGATGGATGAACACTTGGAACCTAAAGTTTTCAAAAGCACTATTTCCAGTTAATCCTTGAACAAACTGAGCAACTGAGTTTTTTTTCCCCCTCCTAAAATAGTAAAAGAGAGAATTGTGCTGTTTTTTCCTAACCTAGTGTGATTTAGAAGGTGATTACAAGCCATTCTCCACTAAGACTTATTTCTAGTAATAAAAAATTAGCAGATGGGAAAGGGCTGCTTATTAGCCAGAAATCCCATGTAATTACAGTGATAATATAATGTATCTTTCGGAGTGACAGAAGACACTATTAAAAATTATGCCAAGATAAAGTCAGAATCCAGGGTTGTTTTTTTTTAAAGCAAACATATAATCATTGTACTAGACAAACAAATATATTTGCCCTACTTAACAGATGTCACTGGGTGTCTTCCAGTGCATTATCTCATTGTGAAATCTTAACAATCACAAGCAGACTTTTTTCTTCAAACAAAGTTATTTGGATAAGCTCATGATATCGTGTATTTTCAGTATTTCCCAAAGCTTTGCCATGTGAAGAACCGCAGTTTGGGTACCCACATCTGAAGGCCTTATGTGAGCTGCAATTCTGCTGACTAAAGGAGCAATGGAGGATAGTAGAAATAGTGGTGGTCTAGGAGTTAGGACTCCGAAATTCTGGGTCCAGCTCTGCTATTACTGGCTGGGTGACTCTAGGCACTTTTCTTACCTGTAAAATGTGAGGGTTAGACCGTGTGATTTCTAAAATCGGCCACAGCTCTATCATGTCCATATAGGAATAGCTTATGGACATGGGGAGGCTGAGGGGGCCCACCCTGAAGCAGCATTTATGTTCACACTTTTTTTTTTTTAATTGGGGAATTGGAGGGATAGGAACAGTGCTTGGGAATTGGGGGAAGGGGAACAGACAAGTTGCTGTCCTTTTGTTCTTCAGTCTAGTTGTGGAGGACGTTGCTTCACTGGCCCAAGTTGGCACCATCATTGTGCTCTTCCCGGGCGAGGCAGATCAGTCGCCGGCTTCTGGATGGCCGCTCACTGCGGCTGCTGGCCGCTCACGCTGGCTGCTGGCTACACACGGTAGCCCATGGCAACCCACTGCAGCAGGGGCTGCAGCCTATGCCGTTGCCGGCGACTCACGATAGCCCAGCTCCAGGTTGAGCTGTTGTTCAGCATCTTAGCTGTAGAGGGCAGTGTCACTGGCCCTCATATGTGGGATCCGAACTGGGGCCCTCTGGCATCCCAAGCCAGCTCTTAACCATCGCGCCACTCGGCCGGCCCTATGTTAACACTTTTCATAAGATTGAGGAAACAGCAATTGTCCATGTCAAAAAGGGAGAGAGGATGATGATAGAAGGTGCCTGGGCCAAAGCAACTCTGTAGTGTTATTTCTATAATTCAGCCCAAAGTTCTGCCATCCTTATATGAACCCAGGATTTGGTAAGATTAAGCATAATGACAATAAAAGATGGATACTGACTACACAATTGGAATGAACCTAAAGTGTTGAAATTCTTAGAGAAAAGTAGAATATTAGGATAATTATTTAGAAAGAAAACCATGAAGAAGCGTAAAGGATCACCATAGTAACTCTTTTTTATTAGCAATAGCTTCACTTGCAAAGAATTTTAGGCTATAATTTTGTCGCATGGGCTTCATTCTTCGATACCTACTACATAATCCACAGAAGCTTATCTCAAAGTTGAAAATTACACTTTTTATCCAAAAATTAAAGGTGCAGCAATAACTAGCGATTCAGAGGCTATCAGGAAACGGACATTTGTGTGTTGGTAGGAGTATGAACTGTTTGAACCATTTAAAAAAAATAAAGTTTTAAATTGAGGTAGGGTTTACTTACAATAAAATGTACCCATTTTAAGTGTACATTTTGATGAATTTTGACTAGTACTCACATAAATCACCACCAAAATTATATAAAGCATTTCTATCACCCCAAAAATGTTCTCTGTACCCCATTCTAGTGAATTTCCCTAATCCCCCACCCCATTGGTCTGTTATTTGTCATCACAGATTAAACTTGTCTTTCCTAGAATTTTATATAAATGGAATCATATGTATTTTTTTGTGTCTTGCTTCTTTCACTCAGTATCTCTGTACAATGTTTTTAAGATTCACCCGCGTTACTGCGTGTATACTTCCTTTTTATTGATGAGTAATGGTCCATTGCATAGATAAACCAGAATTTGTTTATCCACTCACCTGCTGATGGACATTTGTGTTGTTTCTAGTCTTGGATATTATGAACAAAGCTGCTATGAACATCTGTGTACAAATCTTTGTGTGGATATAACTTTTCTTTCTCTTGGATTAACACCTGTGTGGGTTAATGGCTTATGAGTCTTAATTTTATGTGTCATCTTGACTGGCCACAGAGTGCCCAGGTTAAAATTATTTCTGGATTTTTTTTGTGAGGATGTTTCTGGATGAGATTAACGTTTGAATTGGTGGACTCAGTAAGGCAGATTGCCCTCCTCAATGTGGGTGGCCATCATCCCGTCTAGTGAGGGCCTGAATAGGACAAAATGTGGAGAAAGGAAGGATTCACCCCTTTTTTCTGCCATCAGCTCTCCTGGTTCTCAGGCCTTTGGACCCAGAATGAACTACCCCAATGGCTTTCCTATGTTTCTAGCTTACAGACAGCAGATGGTGGGACTTCTGAGCCTCCATAATTATGTGAGCCAATTCCTCATAATAAATCTCTCTCTCTCTCTCTCTCTCTCTCTCTCTCTCTCTATCTATCTAATCTACACATATCTCCTTATTGATTCTGTTTCTTTGTAGAATCCTGACTAATATAACAACTAAGAGTAAAATTTGCTAGATTATATGATGTGTATGTTTAACTTCATAAGAAATTGCCAAACTGTTTTCCAATCTGATAATCCCATTTTTCATTCCCACCAGCAATTCCAGTGATGTGTAGTAGGAACCTATTGTGGTTTTAATATGCATTGTCCCTGATGACTAATGATGCTGAACATCTTTTCATCTGTTTATTAGCTTTTGTGAAACATCAGTTCATTAAGAATTCTTTATATATTCTAGATGGAAAATATTTTGGATGATATATTGAGAATAGAGTAATATTCATTAAAAATTTTTTTTTGAGGAACAGAAATTTTAAATTCTGATTGATTAAATTTGATTTAATTGAATATCATATATATATATATAGAGAGAGAGAGAGAGAGAGAGAGAGAGAGAGAGAGAGAGAGAGAGAGAGAGAGAGAGAGAGAGAGAGAGAGAGAGAGAGAGAGAGAGAGAGAGAGAGAGAGAAATGTATACACATTTTAAGGAAGGAAAAAACTGTATTAAAATTGTAACACTCAATATATACCAATAACAAAAGATGAATACAAGTCACGTGTATACAGTTTTTGGCACCTCCAGTATATATAAAAAAAGAACTTTGAACTCCAACTCACACTATCGTATATCTAATTAACCTAGAACCATTTTGTTGAAAAGACCATTCTTTTCCCCCACTGAATTACAATGTTTATTTCCTTATCATTGTATTGTGAAAGCTTTTTTCATGTATTCTAGATGAAAATGCTTTGTTATATGTATTGAGAGCATTTTTCTCCCAGTGTTACTTATATTTTCATTTTCTAAACAATACCTTTTGAAAACTAGAGGTTTTTCATTTTGATGAAATCCAATTTATCAATTTTTTCTTTTATGATTTGTGTTTTTTGTGCCCTAAGAAATCTTTGCCTAAGCCATGATCACAAAGATTTTCTCTTCTTTTTTTCTAGAACTTTTATAGTTTTAGGTTTTAGATTTAGTTCTATGATCCATTTGAGTCAAAGTTCATATTTTGTCATATATTTTTTATTAATAGACTTAGTTTTTACAACAGTTTTAGGTTTACAGAAAAATTAAGCAGATAGTAGAAAAATCCCATAACCCCACACCCAATTTCCCCTGTTATTGACATCTTACATTAGCATGTTATGTTTGTCACAATTAATGAACCAATATTGATACACTATTATTAGCTAAAATCCACAGTTTATTCAGAGAGCCTTAGTTTTGCCTAGTGTCCTCTTTGTGTTCCAGGATCCCATCCACCCCATCACATTTGCTTGTCATGTCTCCTTAGTTTCCTCTTGGCTGTGACAGCTTCTCAGACTTTCCTGTTTATGATGACTTTGGCCTTCAGCTCATGTACACCCTTTGGCCTTGCTCCCTGCCAGTCCTGAATGTACGACTCCATCTAACAATGGATTGCTGTGGGATCTACCCAATCTTTTGACTTGGTGAATCTGATAGGACCTTGCTCATGATGGGCAGCTCTACGCACATGGATTCTCAATGTCTCATGGTCAAATGCTCTCTCTATACCAGTGGCAAGTAGCATATCAGGAGATAGTTTTCCAGTGCTGTAGAAATCTTTCCTATAGAAGGCTTGGTCTTTGTCTAGAACTCCAGGCTCTACACTGAAGTTCTCCTGTTGAAGCTTGCCTGCAACTCCACACAGTGACTTTTCCTACCGCAGACACCTCTAGTACTGTGGTGTCTGCGGATCAAATGGCCTATGTGTCAGGGATGCTCGTATTTTGTCTGGACTTCATGTAGAGCTCTTTCCTGCTCTGGGCCTGATTCAAATCTTGTAGGCTTCCATAGAATTTAACAAATGGGCCAGGTGGCATTCTCAAGTGTAAAATATGCTGGTTCCAGAGCCAGGAGTGGCCTACCAAGACTTGTGCTACCTTCTTAGTGTTGAGAAGTAACTGATGCAATAATGTGTCCTTTAATTTGATGGGATTTTCTGGCACACCCGTAAACACCCCACTGATGTGTCAGGCCCCTGAATTTTCATAGAGTTTACCTCCCACTTTTATGGAGCATACCAAGGCCTTCAGTCTGCTAGCCAACTTCTTGCTCATCGGATTAACATAATGTCTTTGGTGTAACAGATTAGCGTGCCATTCTACAAAATGTCCGGGTAGTTCAGGTCCCTACGGATATGTTATGACAGATGGCAGGAGAGTTCACATAGTTCCGGGGCAACACTGTAAATCTATACGTCTGTCTATCCCATCTGTAAGAACTGTTTCTGATCCTCCTGGAAAGAAAACCATTCACCCAATCGGTGGCTTCATACTGATTCATGGGGCTGATGCTGTGTTAATCTGCTCTAGCAAAGACACCACATCTGGCATCGCAGCTGCAAGTAGGTCAGGAAGAGAGGGAGCGTGGCAGAAGATGAGACTGGAAATGTAGATTGGTACCAGATTGATTGCAAATGGGCCTGAAGGGCTCATGGGGGGTTGGACGTTAGCCTAGACACATTAAAGAACCCTTACAGGCTTGTTAGCATTATACTCTATCCACTCGCTAGTTTTCAGTTTCAAACAGAAAACTATTTTCTAACATGTTTATAGCTTCTGAATGAACTGTCTCACTAGGTAAAGTGGGTGCTGTGTGCTGTGATGAGCTGCCCAGATCCCACCTTGAGGACCAAAACACTCGTTCTCTTGGCTGCCCAGAACTGTTGATTGCTGGTGTCTTACAGCTGTGTCCCAGCCACTATTATTTCCAGACTATAACGTGCTCTTTCAATCCTTGACTCATTTATATTTGCTATTCTTTCTCTGGCATATCTCCTCTACTTCCTATGCCTGGAGCAATTCTACTCATTCTGTAAGCCTTCCTTAGATATCTCCTCTCACCACAGATAGGAGTAACTGCTTCCTTTTGTTTCCAGAGCATTTTGTTCTAACGTGAGTTTAGGACTTGGAGAGATTCTGTATCTCATTCTGGCTCTCCACGTCCTTGGCTCCTCTGTGAACTCTGGACATCAGTCCAGGCCACGTCTCATTTATCTTCATGTCATCAGAGAGTTACATAGAGCCTGGCACACGTGAGCATTCAAGGAATGTTATTGAATTAAATTTGTTATTTAATTGAATTTAATTCTAGTGTTAAGAAAGGAGAAAAAAAAATCCAAGCTGAGATGCACCCATTTATTCTTTCATAAGATACGTATTTGTTGTCACGTAACAATGGGCTCCAAGAAGACTTGTTTGTGCTGGTGTCATTTATCATTCTGAATTTGTAAAGTAAAACTATTATAAACCTAAACATTTTCTTTACCCTTCCTTCTGGATTGGAACTATTTAACCAGAAATACGCATGACTCTAATACTTGACAAACTATTTAATTGTGTGTACGTGTGTGTGTGTGTGTGTGTATGTGTGTATTCATGTGTGTGTGTTTGGATGTGAACTTATGTTTAGAAACTCCCAGACATTCTTTGATTCATTCATCTTTTATCTTCAAACAGTTACCTCATAATAATTAAAATAACAAAATAGTGCTGAGAGCAAAGATACTTTTGTTTATAGTCTCAAAATTAAAACCTGGTTTTTAGTTTAACACAAACCCTAATTCTTTTTAAATTTTGACTGAGGCATAAACTATTTACTGCAATGAAAGACTCTGAGTTTGACATATGTTTACACCTTTTCAGATGCAAATATACAATGGAAAGTTTTCTGAACTAAAGTTCCCAGGGCCTGACCATTTTTTTTTAAAAATGTGAACCACAGATTGACATACATGTATCAGTGCTTATGTCTGCACTATAGACTAAGTGTGTGCATTTTGGACAATAAACAAGACATTTAACCAGGCTAGAAAATTGCACATTATATTAGTTAGGCCCAATTCATCACTAACTTTAAGGTCCCAAATCACAGGGGCTTAAACATGATAGGAAGGTGTAGACTGCACTTCTCTCTGATGCAAAAGTCTGGGTGTAGGCAGTTCAGGGCTCTGGCAGCTCTAGGGTCATTTGGGCCCCAGGGGTCTTCAGCTTCCTGTTCCACCAACCCGAGTGTCTGATCCTCATTCTTGTGATCCACGATGGAGCACTGGCCGCCATATCTGTATCACAATTCTAAATGGGTAACAGGCAGAAGAAGCATCCCCTGTCTCCTTTAGGGACCCACCCTGGAACCTGTGGATATCACTTTGTCTCATATCCCATGGCCAGAACTTAGTTTTATAGCTACAAACCGCTTTCAGATGAGACTAGGAAATCCAGTCTATATTTAGTATTGGCCATGTGCTCAGCTAAGCATTGGTGGTCCTATTACTGAAGAAAAAGGGGGAAAACAGACACTGGGGACCACTGATATCTTTGCCATATGTGCACATGCCAAAGTGAAAACACAATGGTCAGATGACATTTTGCAAAATAATCAATTGGAGGATCCCAGCTTTAGGGAAGCTGTCTTTGTCTTCATTTCTTCCACTTGCCCAAACATAAGTCTCCCCCTTCCATTTCCTGTTTTCATGTGTGAGGCCATGTGTTCATCAGAGCCTCTACAGCTTGGCAGGCTGATTTCACAGAGGGCCCTAGAGCTGGCTTTGGTTATTCAGGAATGCATCTAATTTTCCCTGCATGCGCTCAACTCTGAGCATCAGGATCATTGGAGAAAAATCATTTATAAATAATCATTAATCTTTTCTTAAGTTTTTTGTTTTGCATTTGGTTTGCTAAAAGTAAAAACTCTGGCTCTCTGAGGGTTTAGAAAAACACTAGCAAGTTGAGAAAAAGAACCGTGGACATAAGGTGGGAGGAGGAAATTGAAGTAAAAAATTGCTTAAATAGTTCTCTTGGAGCTGCTTCAGTTGCCAGGAGAGTAGGTTTTTCCATCTCTTTCTCTTTTAACCTGGAATTTTCATCACTAGTATAAGCCACATCAATTCCAAAAGGTTTTTTGGGGGAGGAAATTGCTGTAAGTTTAACATTATCTTCGGTGCTACGAGACGTTTATGTCCTGGACCTCAGGAGGTGCCTATTGTCACAGGAAAGACAAGAGTATGGATTTAGTCAGGATAAAGTAGGCTATGCTGCAGTAACAAATAAGTTGTAGAATCCCAGTGGGTTAACACAATACACATTCATTTGAAGCCTGAGGCACCCGGCAGCCATTCTCCATCTCATAGGACCACTGTCTGGAATTCACACCCTTAAAACTTGCCATGGCAGGAGAAGAAAGGACTGGGGGCTAAGCTGGGTATTTTTAAGTGTCTTTTGTATAGGCCAGAGTTTAGTCAGTTGGCAGGAACCAAAGTGTAAGGTCGACTGAGGCTGGGAGCCTAGTCTCCCTGTGTGCTCAAGAATAGGCAATGGTGTGGTGAACACGTTCAGGGCAATGTCTCCGTCACACCTGGGTTTACCTTCCAGCTCTTCTGCTTTTTATCTTTATGATCATGGGCAATTCACACAGTTTTTCAGCCTCAGTTGTCTGACATATAAGCTTCAGTAAAATCAACTGTTTGAGTGAAACGTAAGTGCTTGATATCCAGGTATTTATAAAATTCTGATTCCCTTCCCTTTTATTTAGAGGCATCTATGGTCTTGGAGACAATACTTCACATATATGCAAAAACTAGAAGCAGCTACAGATTTGTCCTGACTATCTGCCCCAGACCCAGACAAAAATGTCAAAAATAGGAATCTCAGGGATTCAGGAATATTCAGAGAATCTTGTATTCTCTTTCCAGATTATTCTTTAAAAAAAAAAAGTTGTAAATTTAAGCATGACAAAATTTACCGTCTTGGTCATTTTTAAGTGTACAGGTTAATAGTGTAAAGTACATCCACATTATTTTGCAATCAACCTCCTGAACTCTTTTCATCTTGCAAATCTAAAATAATTCTGTACCCATTCAACAGCAGCGCTCCATTCTCCCTCCCCCAGCCTCTGGCAACTACCCTTCTACTTTCTGTTTATGAATTTGACTGTTCTAGTTACCTCATGTAAATGGAATCATACAGTGTTTATCTTCTTGTGACAGGCTTATTTCACTTAGCCTGATGTCCTCACGGTTCACCCATGTTGTGTGATGTGTTAGAACTTTCTTTTTAAGGCTGAGTAATATTCCAGTGTGTGTATGTGTACAGATGTAGTTATACTACGTTTTGCTTATCCATTCATTCATCTATGTACACTTGGGTTGTTTTCACTTTGGGCTATTGTGAATACTACTGCTATGACTCGGATGTACAAGTATCACTTAGAGATGCTGCTTTCAATTTTTTACAGTATATACCCAGTGGTGAAGTTGCTGGACATAAAGTAATTTTATTTTTAAGTTTTTGAGGAACCGGGTAATTCTTCTGCCCATCCAAGTTTGAGAAGCACTGGGCTAGAGTGCAAGAAAGGATATAACCAAGTGCCAAATGCGTGCAATGAAACAATAAATATTATGGGCTGTTAGGAAGGAAGAGGAGAGCAATAGAAAGGATAGGTGTGGGAGGCGAGCACCGCAGAGAAAAAGTGAGGTTGAGAGAAGCCTCCAAGCACAGGTTTGAACAAAACAAAATGCAAAGAGAAGGCAGTCTGGGGAGGAAACCACAGAAGCAAGGCAAGGAGAAGACCAGAGTGTGGCAGGTACAGGAAGGAAAAATCATGCTGAAGGATCATGGGGGATGAGGTGGCCAGGAGAGGGGAACTAGAGTATTGCAAGCCTTGGAAAGCAGGCAGATGGAGTCAGATTTAATGCAACAAACAATAATAGGCAACAAACAATGAAGGCTCTTGAAGAGAAGTGTCATAAGATAATTGTTGTGTCATTATCCAGGAAAGTTAATGTCACCAACAAAGTAGCACTGAAAGCTCATTTCTATATAAATTTCATTGTAGTGAGAATTTCAATAACTTTAGATAAATTGTTACTGTAGTATTATAAATGAACATAAGTATGTAATTACAAGGTCTTCTTCCTCTGCCCACCAGAAGCTTCTAACAGAAAACAGATATATATGAAAACAACTAAAGATATAACTGGCATCTTCCACAATACCTGACAAGATGCAAAATAAAGTTTTCTGTCTGAATGGGATTAAGAAAATGAAAATGTATGTAAGTAAAGTGCTGTATCTTTGGGGTTTTATGCAACAGCCAGCCAGTTTTGTGATATTTCAAAGGTTTCTATATTATAGGTCCACCACCTATTAGTGGTGTGATGGTTAACAAATTTACTTATCCTTTATGTTATAGTTGCCTCATCTGTGAAATGGGGATAACAATAGGATCTAACTCATCGAGTGCTTTGTGACCATTTAATGAGCTAATGTATGTAAAATACTTAATATAAGTCTGGTGAGGAATAATGAAGAAATGCTATATTAATATTATCTATACTTTTAAAAGAAATAAATGAAGGCAGATAAAATAATTTTCTGTTCTAATAAGAAATCATCAAGCATCATAAACTTCCAAACTTTTACTTTCCCTCAACTGATCTAGAACTTGAAGTATTCTCCATGTGGACTTTATTTGGAGCAAAGCAAAATAAGGCATTGTTTATAAAACACCTAAAGTTCTATGAAAGCCCTCCATAGAACTTCAAAGCCTTTTATCCTGCTCAGCCCAATTTTTTATTCTTTTATCCTTTTTTTCTAAATTTTCTATGTCATTCTTCTTAAAATGCACGATTCTAAACAATAAGGACCTCATAGGAAGTGGGACTAAAAGGAGGACTGGCTGGGCTGGTAGGTCTTAGGGGCAGGGACCAAATCTGTTTCGTTCAGTGAAGAAGCCTACACCTGATGTGTAGGAGGAGACCAATCAAAGAAGCAGTGACTTGTGGCCTCCCAGCTCATCCTTTATCACAGCCCGTCATTGGTGCTGTTACTAATTCAAAGGAGCGGATAGCAGTTTGATGAGAGACAACAGATTATTGCATATGGCAGCATGGACAGTGATGACCTCAGGAAAGGTTTTTAGCGAAAAATCGGAATAGGAAGAATATTATTGCACCTCCAACAACTACAGAGTTCAATAATTTACGAGCCAAAACAGGACTGAGAAAACAATGTGGAGGTAAAAAGAAAGGGGCTAAGGCAGCAAAGAAAAAGCAAACATTAAAAACACAAAATAAAAACAATAAACTATATTTTGCCTTGTGAACACACTTCCAGGCACGTGCACAGTTAGAAGGGCATTTATCATGGAAAACTACTTGGAAAGTACTAGTCAGATGTTTCCGGGATGTAATGATCATTAGAAAATATTTCAAAAGTTTATAATTAAGCAAAGATTAGATGAGGTAGTCTGTTGACATGACCAATGTTTTCAGGATCATATAGTCAGTGTATTAAATCATTGACCCACTTTAACCTCTACTGAGCTCCTGAAGGTCACTAGGACAAGAGGCCCTGCCAAGTCAGAAGTTTCTGAATTGTGGTCATGAGTCAGTGTTTACGAAATGGAAACACCATAGGATCAGCATTTATGTGCAGAGTTAATGAATGTTTCTGAGCTGTGATTGTTGAAGCTCCTATTTGGGTCAATCATAGAAAACCCCAAGAACTGTGGGCTTATTTATGAACCAAATTAAATCCCTAAAAAGGTAGTGAGAATAAAATACTAGGAGACCTGCAAACCCTCTCCTAAAAAATCCAAGATAAGGAGCCTAGGACTTGGCTAGGTCACGGGCAACCAAAACATACAGCTAAGCCACAGCTAGAGAATATCCCTTATGTCGAGGGACAAAATGCCAAACATCTTTCCTGATACTAAAGGGAACACTGAATAGCACAAAAGAGCACTGCTTACCCAATCAGGATTATCTTTGTATTATAAAACAGAAATATGTGAGTTTGGGAGGTGTGATGATGGTTAGTTTTATGTGTCATTTTGGATAGGCTATATAGCACCTGGTTACTCAACCAGTCACTAATCTATGTGGATATAGATGTGGTTAATGCCTACAATCAGTTGACTTTAAGTAGAGAAGATTACCCTTCAGAATGTGGAAGGCCTCATTCAATCATTTGAAGGCCTTCAGTCTAAAACTGAGATTTCCCTGAGAAAGAAGAAATTCCACCTATAGATGTGGACTACATCATCAGAGCCTGTTCTTGTAAGCCAACTCCTTTCTATCTATCTATATCTATCTATCTATCTATCCATCCCCTACTGACTGTTTCTCTGGCAGAACCCTGACTGATATAAGAAGGAATCATTAAATAATTTAAAACTCCAAAGGGAAAACTTGTTTAACTAACTAACTAACTAGCTAGCTAGTTAACTAACTAGCTAACACCAACAAAAGCAATGGCCTCATCACTTGTTAATCATCAATTCCTAGACCAAAACCAAAAGCTCTGAAACAAAGCTCCCGAGATGACTCAGAGAGTTCCACTCTGGCCATCTCAAGTACAGACCTGCTCTGCCACAGAATGGGATCTTGACCAAATTTTTAAAACACTGAATCATAGTTTCTGTATCTGTAAGAATTTTTTTTTAATTACAGCAAGTATTAGATGAAATGATCTACTTAAAATATGTAGTAAAGAGAGTAGTAGCACTTGGTAGGTATAATAAATATAAGTTCCTTTCTCTCTCCCCTCTGAATTGTTTCTGCTGAAAAAGAGCTTCAACTGTTTTTGCTCTTTCAAATGACTTTGTGTGGAAATTAAGCCATTAAAATAAGCTCCTTGGGTGTCCACGATACCTTTTTGGTTTGCTTGCCTGTTTGTTTTGAGGTCTTCCTTTGGTATACGACACTTGAGATTAATAAATCAGGGAAAGTCAAACAATGGACCCACACTTATGCATTTCCTTCCATAATTAATAACAAAATCAGGCCCTCAGAAATACATATATGAGCACCAACTAAAGTATATAAATGTTCGATTATCCTGCCTGCCTGGTCTGAACACATTTCCGTTGGAAAACAGAATTCTTTTTCAATACGCAGTTTCAACACAACAACACAAAAGAAGCAGACATACTTTTAACCCCCCAGCTTTGCCAATCTCTCCCCAATCTTCCCATGCTCTGTAATGAGACCCAGCCATGCCTCCAGCCCCACCCCACAAATCCTACCTAGATTTTCCCCCACACAAATTTTCTGCTTCAGTTGGTTTTACCTCCTACCTCATGAACCAGACTTAGTCCTATCTCCTTCTATGTCTTAGGTGGAAAGCTGGTGGCATGAGGTCCATATGTGGCCCCAATACCTGCTTTGTGTGGCTTTCACATCAAGCCCACACAGGAGCTTAAGGTACTAAGCTTGGACACGATGGAAGCAGCCTGGCCTGCGTCCTGCCTGACCCACCCCTGGGCTTCCCACAGGCTTGTCACCTTTGCTCTCTACCTATATTCAGATTGTTCCCTTTGCTTGTCTACCCTTCTCCCCACAGCCTAAGTGTCCTTCAAAATCCTGTTGTGTTCCCTGCTTTCCTTTGTTTCTCTCTGTGTCATAGGGGCCATTTCAGCTCATCTTTAACGGGCAGTGGTCTTTATAGATTGGTCCTGAATTATTAGGTTTTCTTTCTATTTGTTCTTGTCACAAATCATCCCTGGCCTTATAGCAATTCTGGCTCCCTCACAGGGACAACGAATTTTGACACAAATGGCCATGAAATGCAAAAAGCTCCTTTAATTCTTCAGACTCACAAGATGAGTACAAATAGATATGATTACAAACATAAGATTATTATCATCGCTTCTCTAACAGCAGTGATGGGTTATCAGGGCAATCTACCCATTTAGCCTGGCTCCTGGGGGAGCCCACGTACAAACTTGAGCTTGGAGCCAAAGAATTTAATTTTGAATCAAGTTGCTAAATGAGAAATAAGCAGCTCTTTCTGTCTACCCAGTGACTCAACCAGAAACAAAAGACACATTCAGATGCCACTACCCGATTCAGTCGTAGCCTCAACGACACTTTCTTTTGTTCAATGTCAGACAATTTTTTTCAGTTTCTGTAATGGTTGCTCGCCACCTTGACAGTATGCAGAATGATTTCTGTTTCCTGAAGGATAAACACTGACCTAAAATCCCTTTTGTCGATAAGTCTGGAAAGAACCCGTCTTCATGGGAGCGCTTTTTCCGGCCCTGCTGGGGTTGTTTGTAGCCTCAAAGGCCATGGCAGGATGTTTCTTTCCGAAGTTCCTCAGGGCTTCTCATCCCTCAGATGTCCTTGAACAACTAAACAGGAATGATGTAATGCTCTAGAGGTCTCCTAGCCCACATTCATGGAGAATGAAATACCTCCCTAGGCCTGATCATGGAGCTTTGTCTTAGTAAATGGAGAATTGTGTGTATAGATGCATGTATACTTATATGTTTTGTATTCATACATGTGTATATATAATGTAGTATACATATGTGTACATATATTCATACATGTGCATATATACATGCATAGGTGTGTATAACTGTGTGTGCATGTGTGTACAAGTATGTGTATGTGTGTGCAAGCACGTGCTCGCGTGCGTGTATGTGTTTGGAGCTTCATCTACAACTATAGCTCCACATGAACACTTCAGGAAAACTACTGAGAGAAACATTTTTGAGTATCTGCTGTGTACCAGGTAACATGCCTGTGTTACATACTCCTCTGTGATGGGTACCATTTTGTAGATGAGTAAACCGGCCCAGATCACACAGCTAATAAGCGCTTGTGCTGAGATGTGAACTCAGGCCCATCTGGCTCTTGGCTTTCCTCTCCATTTCCGGTCCTGCTCCTTACTCAGGCGGCGTCCTGTGGAAGCCCCTTCCCCTTTCTCCTGAATCTGTCCATCGCTTAAAAGCTGCTACATTCTGTTTCTTCCTGAAAACTTCCTTTCTCCAGCCCTCAGAGGTCTCACTGTGGCGGGTGCCAGAGCCTGCTCTACCAGCTCAAGCTGATGCCCAAGGGCGAGTTGTGAGCATTTCTTCCCGCTGCTTGTTTAGTGGCATCACGTTGGGAGCTTGAAACGGCATGCTGGGCCTATTGACGCCACAGAAATGGTCAAACAATGCAAATCAGAGCTTTCTTTTTGGAGATACAATTGTTAAATATTTGCCAGCATAACACCCTCCTCCTCTAAAGTTTAAACTTACATCCATTTGTGATGTATTTATTCCTTTGAAGATTCTTCTTCACATATGCAGACCTCCATCTCTCAATTACATTGCATGAACTTCTTGAGGGGAGGGATTTCATTTTTCGGCCTCTTTATTATCTTGAGAGTCCCAGGGCTGTGGAACTAGAGGGTGTCAATAAACACTTGGTTGATAGATGATGATGCCAAATGTGAGCTGATCCCCCTTATGACACCATCAGTATCCACTCACAGAGTCAGTCACTTCTGACCCATCCCCAGCTATGCCCACTTATGCCTAAAGCTTTCTGAGTTAAAACCCAGCTTCCTATCTTTTCTCAGCCCTCCAAACACCCAGCAACACCATTCTGCAGCCCTTCAGGCCTGGAGTTAGTTGTGCCTTACCTATCTCTCTCACCATCTGTATTAGTTTCCTACGGCTGCCATGAAAAATTAGCACAAACTGGTTGGCTTGAAACAATAGAAATTTATTTGCTCACTGTCCCTGAGGCTGGAAGTCCAAAACCAAGGTGCTGGCAGAACCATGCTCCCTCTGAAGGCTCTAGGGAAGAAATCTTCCTTGCTTTTTTCAGCTTCTAGTGATTGCCAGCTTGCATCGGTGTTTCTTGCCTTGTAACTGTATCACTCAATCTCTGCCTGTCATTTACGTGGCCTTTTTTCCTGTGTGTCTCTGTACCTTAGTATCGAAATTTTCCTCTTTTAGACACCAGTCATATTGGATTAGGGCCCACCCTAATCTAGTAGGACCTCATTTTAATTTAATTACAACTGCAAAGACCCTATTTTCAAATAAGGTTAGGACCTGAACATACCTTTTTGGGGAGCACAATTCAACCCAAAATACAAACTCAGTTCTGTCAACACTTAATTTTTTGCTAATTTGCCTCTGATCTGCTGTTTCCATATCAAGAATGTGGATATAGGACAAAGGACTCACAGTCGCTGGAGTGAGGCCAACAAAGTCCTTAGTTATCAGCTGCCCAGGGAGCTTGTCTCTACAGAGAGCCACCTGCTCAGGGCCACACCCCTTCCTGGGGAGGCCAGCATCCAATGGCTGATAGATGTGGGAGAATAAAGGCCTGTTCCCCTGGCCCCAGCTGGGGTCAACTCTGAAGGGTCATCCCAGCTTCAAAACTCTCAGGGGTCAGCTAAGGCCCCATCCAGCCAGAATCACAGCTCAGTTTTACCTTCTGCCTCTCCCTCTCCCTCCTTCCCTCCTCCTCTGCTCCCCCTCTCTTCTCGCTTCTCTTCCACAGGTGATGATGGCAGGGTTTCCTCCAGAGGACGGTAAAACAGCTAGAACAGAGTGAGTTGCCTGCGTCCAAGGGGGTTTTGGCCCTGATGAACTCAATACAGCACAGTTCATCCAATACACCACTTAACAGTAGCTTCTTGTGATTCTTTCACGATCCACAAAATGGGTAAAATAGTGCTGTCTCTGCTCCTTATGTCACAAAGACCCCCAAAACAAACAAAAGGTGATTCAAGCTCTGAGATAAAGGTAGAAAGGTCTACAGGTACTGTTTTTGAAATGTATTGTTTATTGTGATAACACATTGGTTTATAACGTTACATGAGTTTCAGGTGTGCAGCATAGCCCTCAGACTAGCACTGCTAAGGTGACCAGAGGTAAGAGGTAAGGAATTTATCTGAGTCACTTAACCCAGTTAGTCATTAACCCAGTTTGCCAAGTGAACTTAAAAGAAATGACACCGACCATATGTTAGCCCTGAGCAAATGTGGAAGTATGACCTCTGAACTGGACTTCTTCTGAGCCTTCGAAGACCTCTAATCACTTTTGGTCAGAGGCAAACATAACTTTTGAAAAAAGACTTCACTCATTCAGTTGAGCTCATGTCACTAATGGCTCAAGAACAGAAATCTTGGTGTGTCTTTTCAGGGGTGTGTCAGGCATAGGACAGTGGGATGCAGCCCCCCTACAGTTCTCAGCAGGTGTTCTGGGTACAGGTGTATTTGAGAAGTTTAGGGAGCCTAAGAAATGAATGTGCAACCAGTCATGTCTTCACATCAAGGGTTAAGCCAACACACACACACACACACACACACACACACACACACACACACAACCAAAACACAGGTCAAAAGGAACCAGGAAAAGAAAAAAAAATACACTTTATCCACAAAATGTATTTTTAAACATCTGTTTTTCCTGTGCAGCTGTCTGGCCTGATTCCTCCACTGGGGAGCAAAAAGTTAAATAATAATAATAATAATAATAATTATAAATAAATTCTTTTTTTCAACTTACCTCAGGATTATAGTATGTTAGGATTGGAAAGTCTCGTATAGTTTGCTTAATCAAAACTTTATTGCATGCAGGCGAAGAAATGGCACCAAAAAGTGATTTGCTTGTTAGTGATGTGACCTAATTCCACTGATACAGGGTGGCCCACTATAATAATCTCTTATGTGTACATTTATTGTATTTTTGACTAATCATCTCACTTGAGAATTTCCAGTTCTCTAGTTGGTGGGAGAGGTGTTGTCTCCTCCAGATAACAGAGTATTGCAAACATTAGGTGACTTACTTCAAATCTCACAGCTAATTACTTGTTACACCCGTTTAAAATTCTTCAAAGGTTCTCCACACATTTTCGATGTGCTTTCCACCCCGCCCTCTCACTGGCCTAGCCCTCTGATTGGCTCTACCCCCTGGTTGGCTCACCTTCTTATGGGCCCCTTCCTCTCACTGACCCCACCTTCTCTCTGGTCCCTCACATCCTTCCAGACCCTGTGTCAGCCCTGGTGTGCTTTCACACATGGTGCCCTTGTGCATCACCACACCCCTGGTGGTGTATCCTACCAGGTAGAGCCTGCTGGGGCAAAAAGCAGAGTCCTACAGGGCAGGGCTGGGGAGGGTCTCAGCTCCAACGCCAGCTGTGCCAGGTGACTCCTGTGGTAGGTACCCAGAGATCCAGCTTCCTCACCTGTGGAGTGAAGCCGGGACTGGACTACCTCTAGGGCTGCCTCCTAGAAGTCCAGCCTCTGGCTCTGACACCAGACGCACAGATTGGCTCAGTCATGCAGCCCCCAAAGCCCCACAGCCTTCTTAGCTTACCTCCCTGGCTCCCCTTTACCCCTTTTTCTAATAACATGGCAGCTGAAACTAAAACCAGGCTCTTGGGGAAAGACATTCCCATTATCAGTCACTTCAAAGTGGACATCACATGGTTGGTGTGCACTGTTAAAAGCCTCAGGGCACTTCACGAAGGCTATTGTCCATGCAGAAATTTTACTTTCTTAAATGGGGATTATGAATGAATGCATGAAAAATATAAATGTTTCCTTCAGAACTCAGCTGAAATGTCACTTTTTCAGGGTTCCATTCTCTGATAGCCTTAAGTCCCTTGCTACTTGCTGATGTAATATCTAGTAATTTTCCTCATCAGGACTATAGTAAATGGCTATGTATGCAACTTGAACGCCCACTGATCCAGCTAGAATGTAAACTCCATTTCTCCTAGTCCAGTATGTGAAAGCTCAGCCAATATTTGCTGAATGAATGAATGAATAGCCAACCTGATCTTGGCTCTCCAAGTGTGGTTGGTCTGCAGATCAGCAGCAGCCAGCCTCACCTGGGAACTTTTTAGAAATGCAGATTCTAAGGCCTCACCACAGCCTTACTGAATCAGCATAGGGTGGGGGTGAGGGACGGAGCCCAGCAAACTAGCTTTTATAATAAGCCTTCCAGGTGATTCCAAAGCACACTCAAAGCTTCTGATAACATATGTTAAGGTTTAGCATAAGATTCTATCCCATAAGAGAGCTGAACAATGAGCAGGGAGGAAGACGGAATGAAACCTAAACCTAGGGCTTTGGCAAGCACAACCAGGCAGGTATGTGTGTGTGTGTGTGTGCACAGAATGGGGCTGCAGCTGCCTGGACACAAAGCCCCCCCCCCCCACTCTAAATGCTCATTTGAGGACCAATTCCAGCCCCAAAGAGTTCATTGTGTTGAGACATGAAACTGTTCCCATGCACACTGAATGCATTATACATTTCCCCTACTAAGGTTCCCTGGTCTCTTAAGGTCTGTTTTTTGGAGTAGCCAAGTATGGTACGGCCAGATTTGTGACCCGTTGGTGGGAGAGATTGCTGATCAGTAAGGCCCCAAAAAAATCTTCTGGAAATTGTTCCCTTCAGCCTAGGAATTAAGTCACCCATTTTTTTTTTTTTAATTAAAGTTTACTGATGTGACAATGTTAGTAAAGTTACATGGGACCCATTTTTTAATATGGGCTGGCTATAAGGATGACTGTTTGTAAATCCGTTTCGTTCCTCCCTCAGCAGCTCGTAGGTGGCTCTCTGCAAGTACTGCCTGGTGGCCTGAGGGCTCCTGGCTCAAAATTGTCCAGCTCAACTCCATACTTCCTTTTCCAGGATTAGTTACCTTAAAAAACTATTTAGAAGTTTGACTTAGAAATTGCACATTTTGTAATGCTTAAGATTATTTAAGACTCATATGAATAGAAAAGAGGGAATGGATTTATCATAGAGAAGACTTGGATTCAACCACTTGGATGACTATCCCCAAATGGGCCAGATTCAAGTTCACCATCTCCCCCTGCCTTTCTGTTCCAGTTAGCGTTCCTCCCTCCGTCCCACTCCCAATCAACTCCTCTTCCCAGTTCCTCCCTCACCCTTTGTTACCCTGAGCATGGTCTCCTTCCCTGCCTGGAGCTCCCAGCATGCCATGAGGTTGTGGCTCTGCCTGATATAATTCTGTTAATGATTAACTCATAGTTCAATAAACTACTTTTGTGACTTCCCTCCACCTAAGAACATTCCGTTTACTCTTCCCAGCCAAATTTGCATATTGTTTTACTGCTCTTGTCACAAGAAAAAAGATCAATGGCTGTATTTGTTTAGAAAACAGATTTATATTGGATACAGAGATTTCAATGGGAAAGAGAAGGGTCCTAGTAGTGACCATGAGCTGGCGTTGTCAGGTCCACTGAATCATAAGGTCTGATGGACACATCATATCATGTTATGGAAATGGTACATTTGAGATCAGCTTCTCAGGTAAATTACATGAGTAGGTGGCCCAGACCCCCCACATCGCCAGTCTCCAAGCACAGCAGCCTCTATTGTCATGACTGGCTTCATGGGTGTTCCCCATAGCCTGCTAGGTGAAAGGGAAGAGAATTTAAAATGGAGTAGGGAGTAAAATGCCAAATATCAAGTTTTATTTCTAAGGAAATTGCCAGCTGATTAAAATACACAGAAAGTATTCATAATACCTTTGGAACAAAAGTCAAACTTCATTGCATTGTCTTTCTAATCTCTTTCATTATCTGAACTGCTCTGTTTATTCTTCCAGGTTATTTCCGATGGTACAAATGTTCCTCCAGAAATACTCTTAAGTTTATTTCCAGTGAGTAAGAAAAAATGAGCAAAAGAAAGGCCAGAGCTTGAGCTGACCTGTGGGCCTTTCTAGCCCACTGTTAATAATCATTTTTTCATAAGTGTGTATTTATTCCCCATGGGTGTGTCCTGGATTCCTGTCCTGCAGACGTCCTTGATGGCCAGAGAGTCTTCTGATGTAGACCCAATGCTTTATCCTAAACGCCCCCGCCGACTCCGCTCAGCCGACAGGATGGACCATGCCTGAAACAGATGTTGTGGCTTCCACTGGCCGGTTTCAGTCCCTCCCAGTAGTTAAGACACCGCATCCCTTAGACACCAGAAGCACTTCCTGATTTCCTCAGACAAGATGAGATACTTCTTGGGGGATGACCCCAATTTCTTGGCTTAAGCAAACAAATCAAATTTGTGAATTTAGTAAGAGCATGGACCTTCTACGTAAAATGTAGCCTTAAGAAAATTCTATCGGATTCAAAATAGCACATTCTTCTCCTAGTGAGCCAGCAACTTCCCAAGATGATTTTGCAAAAGGAGGGATAAAATAATCTCAGTAAAAAAAATCCTCATATTCTGGAGAAGGTAAGCGGAGAATTGTGGATGGCATATACTATTTCTCAATAAGAACTTTATGGTTTAATTAAAGCCTCAAAGCAATGATAAAGCCCTTATTAAAATAAATATAAGGTTCAACATACTTCTGCAGGATCTAATCAGCGCTTCTCAAACATCAGCGTGCACGCAAATCACCTGAGGATCTCGTTACACAGCAGATTCTGATTCAGAAAGTGTCAGGTGGGGCCTCAGATTGCTAGCCAGCAGCACACGCTGCAAATGCTGTTGGTCTGTGGCCCACACTTTGAGTAGCATGGATGTACACTATTCTGAAAGCAGTGTTTCTCCATGGGTGGTCATTGGGTCACTCGTATGAGAGTCTCCTGGGTAATCTGTTAAAAAAACAGAGTCCTGTGCTCCACCACAGTTTACTAAATCCGGTGTCTAGAGTGGAAGCCCGGGACTCCGTATTTAACAAACTGCCCACGTGATTCTTATCGCTGCTGTAGCTTGAGAATGAGCATTGTCTAATGGATAAATGGCGAATTTGAGATGACTAGGAAATGTGTGTGGGGAAGGCTTTGGCTGTGGTAAGGAGGCTCTCGTGCAGCCAACAGGAATGAAAAACGCCAAGCAGTGAAGCAGGTGGGACAGTCAGAGATTGGCAGGTGCAAGCCATTCAGGGAGTCTATTGCTAGATGCTAGGGAAGGATCTCAGATAAGCAATTATGATGATATGATACTGTACTAATTTCTGTTGCTCAAATAATCTTTAAGTTTCAGTATTGAGCAGGTCCTTCTCACTTTAAAAAATAATTGTAATTCGGAAAATTTTGCAGAAAATTAAGTTTTTATTTTATCTTCTCATTGACTAACATGGAACTTATCATTTATGTGGATTCTTCCATTGGTGGTATGTCCTAGTGTGTTAGCTTTTATGTATTTCCAGTCTTCTGTCCCCATCTCTTTGATAAAGGAGAAAACAATTTGTAAACAAATGTTAACTTTTACCAAGTTCATTGCTTCTTAAAAAAAAATCAAATTATTAAAGGTTGTACTTGTTTGGTAATAATACCTAACATTTCCAATGCATTTATTATGCACTTGGAACTGTGACAAATAAATTTGTAATTGCAATGAATCCTAATTATGAGAAATGAGTCACTATTATCCCTGGGGGCAGGTGAGCTTCAAAAGGTCTATTGAGCTGAGAGAGCCAGTGTTGTTGGCTGGCTGTGGCCAGTGTGTCAGCCTGCAGTGGTCTCGATCTCTTTTCCTTTCATAGAAACTTCTCAGGTTGTCAGATCCAGCTGTTGCCTGCTCCCTGCAGCTTTGACCAAACCCAGCAGCTGTGGCCCTAAGGGAGGGCATGTGGTTGGCAGCATCATCCTGCCCTGCGTAGAAGAATCTTCCTTAAGAGAAGCCAAACATGATCCCCTGGTTTTTGAAGCTCACCACAGAGAATCATGTCACCTTGGAAGATGTGAAATTGGGAGAGGTGACAAACGACTTTACTTGGTATCACTTGAGAAATGGACAGCCCCATCCTGCCCACATTAATTACCATTTATAATGGAGGAGGAAGCAGTAGGCAAAGAATATTTAAAATGGAATATTTACATAGTGCTTACTGGAGACTGTTGGAAGTTGTGGGTGGATCCGAATGAGGATGTGACCTCCCTATCCCCCAAACAAACAGTCACCTGGGAAGTCATGATTCACCAAAGCCAAAATGTTAAGAGAAAGACAGAAGAGGTAGAAACTAAGAGAGCAAAATTCTCTTTTGTCTGGTATTAAAACAGCCATGGCTGCTGTCTTTGATACTTGTCTCATATCTTTTTTCATCTTTTTTTGTTTTAACTTTTCTAGTTGCTCATATTTTCTATGCTGTTGTAAACAACATAATACTGAACATATTTAAAAAAAAATCCAAGCCAACAATTTCTGCCTTATGACTGGCAAGTTTACTGTATTTACATTTATTGTCACTTCTGAGATATTGTTCAGGCAAAAACCTTTGGAGTCATCCTTGCCTCATCTCTTTCACACGGCATGTGGAGTCTATCAGCAAATCCTATCGACTCTGCCTTCAGAATCTCTCCATGTTCCCCCAGCCTTTCTCATCACCTTCACTCGTCAAGTTGCAGTTGCCTCTCACCTGGGTTCCTGCAGTAGCCACTCAACCAGTCTGTTTTTTCCCTCTTTCAGTCTGTTCATATAACAGCATCTAGAATGATCCTCTTAAAAAAAAAAATAGATCACCTTCCTCCTCTCAAAAAATCCTCCAAGACGATTACCCATTTTACTCAGAGTAAAAGCCAAGTCTTTTGAGTGGTTCCCAAGGTCCTATGTGATAGGATCCAGGGTGGCCTCTAATCTCACCTTTCCCTACTCTCCCTACTGCTGTGTGTGGCTTCCTTTAGTACATGCTGGCCTCAGGATATTTGCTTCGCCATTTCTCTGTATGGAAGCACTTCCCCCATACGTCCACATGGTTCAACTCCTGACTACCCTCACATTTTTTTTAATGTTACCTTCTCGGTGAGGCTGTCTCTCACAAGCCTTCTTCTATCCTTAACATATTCATTGCACCGGTTCATCTTGTGCTTATCATCATAAGACATGCCACGTGATTTATTTATTTATCTGGTCTATTATGTCCTCCTCTCCTCCCCCATCCCCCACTAGGATAGAAGCTTCATGAAAGCAGGTATTTTTCTGTTTTTTATTTATTGTTCTATCCCTGGTTCCTGAAACAGTATCTGGCTTTTAGTAGGCACGCCATAGTATAATTGTTGAACGAATGAATTTGGTTTTTTTCTACCATCCTACTTTTTATGTGTTTTTTTTTCTCCTTTCTTGCCTTTTTTCAGATTAAGGTTTTGTTTTAGTTTTCATTTGTTCCATTCTACTTGTTTAGAAGATGTATTACTCTATATACTCTGTGTTCTTAGTATGGATAACCTTTCAATTTTTATTTATTTACTGTGCATAAATTTAACAAAATCTAATCAGAATCTAATTAAGAATCTAATCAGAATCTTAACCCTGCAGAACAATATTGTTTTTACCTTTAAACTGCTGATTTCAAACTGCTTTCCTGGATCATCTCAGTACTTAAGTATTTTTATAAGATGTGAATGTTCAACAATAAAACAAATAATTATTACCCAAAAAAAAGAGCAAAAGGAAGAAAAGAAGGAAGGAAAGAAGGAAGGAAGAAAAAGAAAAGCACCCATCTTTCCAGATGTTCACATTTACTGCCATATAGTTGAAGCACAATATTCTAACATTCTCTTTGACCTTGGAGTATTTAACCATAAATTCCACCTTGCTTGATGCAAATAAAAAGAAATTAGGAATGGAAGTTTTATATTTGATATATATTTTTTATTCATTCCTTTGTTTTCTTTCTTTCCTAGAACTTTATGTGTAGTCTTTATTCTTTATAAACAAAAACATAATGCCTGTCTTAATCTGTTAATAGGAATATTCAGTCCAATAATATTTAATGAACCTACCACTAAACTTAATTTTAATCCTTCCCTCTTCCTTTATGGCTTTTATTTATCTCCACCTCTCCTTCTTCTTCTTCTTCTTCTTCTTCTTCTTCTTCTTCTTCTTCTTCTTCTTCTTCTTCTTCTTCTTCTTCTTCTTCTTCTTCTTCAAGGTTCAGTCAAGTTATTATTTCTTCCCCATTTTCTCCTATGTGCAAAAGTCCTATTCAGTTTTAGTACTGGACTAAAGATTATTGCCTCTGTCCCTGTACTCATAGTCCAACCCTTGATTTTCTACTATTGCAATAAAACATATAGTCAGGTAGCACCAACACCCACCCATTCACACTTAGGTAATCAGGGGCCTGGGGAGCAGAAATAGTCATAAGGGGCCAAACTGAATCCTTTCTGTGCTTTCTAAATGTTTTTGTCAGCTATTTATTATCTAATAATTTTTTGTATAAAGTTTCTTCATTGATCTGTTTCCACTCTTTATAAAAATAAGGGCTAGAGAGTGGTCCAAAAGTCAGATCCCAGGCAGGGGTGGAAGGTTCCAATGAAAAGCTCACATCAGAGCAAACACCGAAGCAGGCCGCATGGAAAACAACACAATGGAGAACAGGTCTTGCGCCCATCTCCGGGCTTAGTAACGACCAAACCAGGCTGTGTGAGAAAGAAAGCTATCGACTATTTTATGGGAAGGTGGGGTACATGTGGGCCAACACAAGTATATGTAGCTGCAAACACCAGAAGAGGTCCCAGAATACAAACACACAGATATCACCATCATCATCATCATCATTCTATCTGAATGAGTGACTGACCTTACCTATCTATATATGGCAGCCACGCTCAAGTGGATTTGGTGATTCTTTACACTCCAAACGCCACCACTCTAAAGTGAATCACAAGGCAGGTACCTTCCTACTCGCCAGACATCACAAGAGATTTTGGCTTGGGGCAGCATTCTAGCCCCTACACAATGCAGGGATGCTATACCAGGATGTTTTTTTCCTCCAAAATGGAACTTTCTCTTTCCTAATGGCATTTATTCAGAAAATTATCCTTCTGTACTGGCTGTCCTACACTACAAAACATATGAAGTCATTTTTTCTTTCCCCCAAATTCTCACTTCCACTAATTCTAAAGATTTGGGGAGTAGATATGCTTTCTGAGAGAAGTCATCTTCCCTATTGAAAAAGATGTTAAGATAGTTCATTTCTATAAAAATTGGAGACCATCAAATATTCTTTCTACTCTTTTAAAAATAGCATATAAAATGTAATTCTGACATAGCTATTCCAGAACAGAAGAGACAGCCTAAAGTTCTCTGACACCCAAATACTGTTGGGAGACAGGAAAAATATGTGAAACTCTCCAGCACGTTATAGAGTATACACATACGGAATTGTAATATTGTACACCTGAAACCTATATACTATTATTAACCAACATTACCTTAATTTTTAAAAAAATGGGAAAACCTCAAAAAAGAGCCAGACTATTTCATTATAATGTTTGACAAAGGAGAAATGCTTACAAAGAGAAATATGCAGAAGAAATTAATCATTCAGATTGAGACCTTTACCGAATAATTTAAAACCATAACACTTGGAGATTATTACATGGGATGTAAGACTTTATGTGAGATGTCACATCATTTTATGATTACCTTGGTTAGCAGATATAAAACAGGGAAAAAAGTGCGAAAACAGATATTGTAACCTAGCAGTTCCTCTAGCTAAGGACATCTAATGGATTTTTCTTGGGGGTTTTAGAGGACAATTTGGCCATTTTCATCAGTTCAGTTTACAAGCAATTCACCACAAATGGACAGATGGAAAAGCTGTACAGCTGCTTACTAGAGTAGAAAAGAGCAAATATTTCTCTCTTCATGTGAGATGGCAAAAGTATGTGATCATTCTGAAAGAAAAACAATTTTCAGTTGTTTCTGTTCTGTTGTCTCCTAGGAAGGAAGCAAAAGTATGGGGAATCTAAATAAGTGCAGAGCCAAACAATTCACAATGACTTCCAAGATGTTTGCTGTCTATATTCGAGTAAGGTGGACCTTAGGTTCTAGGAGATCAGAATTCCGGTTACCATAATAACTTCCACACGTGCACAAAGACTTGTTTCATCCAGTCCAGAGCATGGTGTCTGACAATGGCTGTAAGTTACACCTTGTAGAAAGACACAGTTATCATCTCTCAAATGGCAGGGTTATAAACGGAAATGTACCCGTTTTCCTTAATAATCCATTACGGCCCTGACCTTCTCTATACGACCCGTCTTTTCAAATGCCCATTTTGTGGAGAACTGGAGTCCATGACCTTAGTCCTGAACTCTTCTTGATCCAAATGGTTCCAACCTTCTCTTATCCTCTGGCCTTGGTTGTGTTTTCTCTGTTTCTTTCTGGCTTTATCTTTCTTAGTTGACCCTCTGCACAATTTGCCTACCCTGTGCCCTATCTCCTTCCAGCAGATATTCTGCTCCTCCATCTTGGCTGCCCTCCCTCAAGACACACCCCTTCCAAACTGTCTCTGCTGTAGGCTTTCCTGTACCAGCCTTGTTATTGCCCTTCCTGCCGAAATCTGTCAAAACAAATTGTATTTATGTGCTCATTCTGATCTTTTCTGAAGGTAATGAGTACAATTTATTCGCTGTAGAATTTCAAGAGTGTAGAAAATTATGTCAAGGGGGACAATCTTCCTGTTTTTCCACACCCTTCTGAGTACGGTTTGCTATTTGGTGTTTTTTTTTCCTGGTTCCAGAGGGTCAGTGAGTTGACTATTCTGTAAGTGACTCCTAAACCCTTTCCTAGGTTGTGACAATTATTTCATCATTTATCATTCATGAGACAAAGTCCTTTCCCTGTATGGATTGACTTGCACGTACCCACATGCAAACTCAATACTATGAGTCTCTGGTGACTTTCTGGCTTATTAATGTGTCAGATCAATATTCGACTATGTAAACTTGGTGAGTACTATCCGTACACTTTGAAAATTAGTTGTGCTTTTATTTTTCTGTTGTATTTCTACTAAATATATGAAAATTTCTTAGGTTCAGTTCCAATCCCACTTCAATTTTTAAAATATAACCTGTGCTTGGGAAAGGCTCCCATCATTTGGTCAAGCAGCCAATCAACTAGAGTTTATTGAGAATGAGGATTTGTGTACAGGAGAGCTTGGAGATCAGGAGAAAGTTTATGTCTGACCAGCTTGTGGAGACTGGAAGTTTGAGTCATAGTTTTTGGCTCACAGGGTACCCCTGAGTGTCTGCCTAGGGCCAAAAATAACACTGACAGTTCAGCAGTTCTCTATGAAGCACAGTGTTTCTATAAAATTAAGTTGCATAATTTGATCAATAAGTCCACAATTTCATTCCACGCCTTCCTAACAGCTGAGTTTCACCTCTGCTGTTAATAAGTCTACTATATCCTGTTTACCCATTTCAAGTCATTTTGGGAGTTGGAATCTCCCTCTAGCTTTTTCTCCAAGCGTAATTCTGGAAAAGAACACATTCTTCCTTTCCTTTAAACAACAATTAATTAGAAAATGAACAATTAGCAACGTCAAATTCCAGTACAGAGTAGCTTCAATTCTTTGTATTTATATTCCCCTCAGAGGAGCTCTCCCTTGCTTGGGAAACCAGTCTGATTTCTGCCTGTTTCTGACCCAGCACATTTTCAAATGCTTAGGCCAACAAAGCATGGTTTCCAGTCTCCCTGGAGCCCCCAACGCTGCTTGGAAAGCTCTCCACGTTTTCTCAGAAGGCATTCTAACTCATCCTTCACAAGAGTATTTCCAATTTAATCTCCTTTACAGAGAGTAAAGGGAAACTGAGAGGTGAAGTAGTGGTTAAGACTGTGCGTGGGCTCCAGAGCCAGGTTTCCTGGTGTGAATCTGGGCTCAGTGAATCTTGGGCAAATTAGTTAACCTATTTCTATGCCACCCTTTTCTCAGCTTTAATATGGAGATAATAATAGAACAACCCCGGGAGATCCAAGATGGCGGAGTAGTCACTGTGCCTGCTTCCTTCTGTGAACACATTAAAATTACAACTAAATTATAGAACAATCAACCTGGAGAACCATCTGAAGTCTGACTGAACAGAGTTATATAGTTATCTCAGTTATATAGTTAACTAAGTTATATAGTTATCTCTATATAACTAAAGATATAAAGAAGAAGCCACGTGGAGGCTGGTAGGAGGGGTGGAGATGCAAAATGGGCTGGCCCCACACCTCCATGTGGTGATTGAGAACAGGGAGAGATATCTCAGCCACAGAGGTTCCCCACGGAGGAGTGAGAGACCCCAGTCCCACACCAGCTTCCCAAACTCTGAGTGGGATGGAAGGTGGTGGGAAACCCAAACACCCTGTTAAATAGTTCACTCACAGACTGTCACTTGCAGGCACTCACCTTGGGCTCCGCCAGAGGGACAGTAACTCGGGGGCATCAGAGCAAAGGCTGGAAGACAGTTGCCATTTTCTCTCTGTATGGAAAGAGAAATCTCTTTCTTTCTCATGCAGCTGGCAGGCAGGAGCCATCTTTCCTGTATTGAGCCTGCCCCACAGGCCATATCTGAACCTGATTGGCCTGGTGAAATCCACTGCTCCACATTGCTGAGTCACTGGGAACCTGCCCTACCCAACTCCCCCAATGCTGGAGGCACTTTCTCCATGAGCAGCCAGCGCTACCTGCATTGCACTCTTTCTTGGAAACCTATCCAAGTCCACAGGCCCCAGGCAGGTGGCGTCTGGCCTCAGTGTGCTCTGAGACATTTGCTGAGTAACTCCAGGCTTAGCACTGGCACCAAACCAGAGGCTACATTAACCTGGTGACTACAACTCATCCCATTCTAGTGATGCCCTGAGACCCTGCCTCACTCAACTTATGTACATCACAAGGCTTTATCAGGGGCTGAGTCTGAATGGAGCCAGCACGTGGCAACAGGATTGGGTGTCCTGCTTTTTGCAGAGCTACCCCAGGCCGGTACTGGTGGCAGCTGTCCTCAGTTCACAGCATGGCCTCTCCCACCTGCCTCCAGGGTTAGCACAGGCAGCAAACAACTGCAGATCTCTTTGCAGCTCTTACCAGGTAGTCCCCAGCCAGTCACAGGCAATGGGTGACCTGGGCCTGCACCAGAGCCCCTCCCAAGCGACCCCAGAACCAACATAGTTGGAAGTTGGCTTCAGACATCAGAGCACCACCCAATTAGCCCTAAAAGTGGCACACCCAAAGAGTGGTCTCAACGGGGCACCAGTTCCCATTGGGTGACTCCCACTCAGTGGGGTAAGCTCCTCACACAGCAGGTTGTAAATTGTGGATTTGGCCAAACCCCAAGCCAATCAGCCTGAGGATCGATCCCACCCACTGAGGTGCCGATAGCAATCAAGGCTCAAAGCTTGCCTTCTCACAAGTTATTATCCCCCATCCATACCCCTGTCATTTCAGTTCTACTTACCAGTTCTTTTTTCTCCCCTCCCCAACCTAAGTCACTGAGAGAAATGTTTCCTGTGGGTATTCTTGGTTGGAACTTGAAATGCATTTTATGTGTTCTCTAAGAAACAGTGGTTAGGGATGATGAAAATAGTTCAGTCACGTTACAGGTTAAATGGGCTTTTGTGAATGGACTATTTATAACTATTGGGCTGTCGGAAAAGTCATGATGCATTTTGCGATGAAAAACATAGAAAAATACGTCATGACTTTTCCGACAAGCCAATATTTCTTTGGAAAAGCTATTCTGAATACAAAAAGACCTGCTTCCAAATGAAGTTTCAGAATACAGACCCTTCTTTTAGCTTCAAATACTCAAAATGAAGCATTTAGGAAGTGTGTCCTACCAGGGCCATGACGTTCTCCTACCTTAGCAATGTTGATTGTCTTCTGATTGTACATGCAAAAGACTAAATATGGCTGTATTGAGCAATAAAGCATGGTGTGGCACTTGCTCTTTGTTTCCATGGAGACTAGCACTCTTCTATTCCTCATGGTCTTTACCTGTACATGGTGAAAAGCATCTCGGGAGAGCTGAGCATGGACTAGACGTGCTTTGTGTACAAGCATAGCTCTCAAGTCTGCAAAATGGACAATGTTATCTTGGTGTGCACTCTTGGCCTAACCTGAGGCAGACAGCTTGTAGACAAGACATTGTTCATATTCTTGAGGCTGCTAAATAGCATCAGTGGAGTCATATCTGAGAAGGACAAATTTCCCAGTGTGTTATTTAGAAGTGCTACTCAAAGTGTGGTCTGCGAATCAATGGTGTCAGCCTCACCAGGAAGGTTGCTAGAAATGCAGATTCTTGGGCCTAAATCAGAATCAGAATTGCTGGGGTGAGGCCCAAGTATCAGGGCTTTAACAAGTTCTCTAAGTGGTTTTTATGCACACCAAAGAGTACTGGTGCTGGGCTTGTCTTCTCTCAGCTCTGTGGAACCAGCATTGGTGGTAGTCTGCTGGAACTTATAAAGGTCCCACAGCCCCCAGAGGTGCCCTATGAGCCGTCATGGGTCAATCTGCTGAGCACGGGGCCTGGCACAGAGCAGGCACTCGATACTTGTGGAATGAGTGAATGTGGCATGGCCCCCACGTACCTTCTGCTTTCCTTTATGCTCTACATACAATACTTGTTACTATCTGGTATTGACTGAATTATATGCCACCCCCCACCCCACCCCCAAATTCATATGTTGATATGCTAACTCCTACCTAGTGCAAAAATTAATGGTATTTGGAGATAAAGTCTTTAAGGATGTAATTAAGTTAAAATGAGGTCATTAGGGTGGACTCTAATCTGATATGACTGGTATCCTAATTATAAGAGGAGATTAGGACACAGACACACACACAGAAGAAAGACCATGAAAAGATACAGGGAGAAGACAGCTAGCCTCAAGCCAAGGAGAGAGGCCTTAGGAGAAACCAACCCTGCTGACACCTTAATCTTGAACTTCTAGCCTCCAGAACTGGAACAGAATATGTCTCTGTTGTTGAAGCTACCCAGTTGATGGTTCTTTGTCACAGCAGCCCTAGCAAACTAACACACTACCCCTCCTCTGCCTTCACACATCTGGAGTGCTTTACACAGAGCTCTGCCCAGAGTAATTGCTGATCCCTAAAGTCACACATCCCTCACCGTTACAGTGGGGATGGCACATGAGATTTCCTGTGTTGGACCGTTTGTGTGGAGCACTTGAGTCCATCCTGACTCAAGTGACAGTGTGCTCTGATGTCCAATAGGGAGGGAAGGCAGCCTCAGCCTAACACTCAGGAGCCCAGAGTTTGTGCTTCCCACTAACTCCATGTGCGTCTGTGGGAAAATGCCCTCACTGTGGGTTTGCTACTTCATATGTAAAGTTGAGACATTAATGAGCTCCATGTTGACAACGGTTCTCTCTCACAGGGTTGTTGAAAAGGTCAATTGAGGTAAGCTATGTAAGAGCATGACAATGCATCGTAAATGGAAGGTGTGGATATGGACTATTGTTCTCGCTGTCTTATTAGGACTATTATTGGCAAAGCTGCTCAGGTTCCACAGCTTGGGCAGAGCAACAGCTGGGAGCCCGTAGCAGAACATCTGTTTCCCTCTGCTCAGTCACCTGCTAGAACTTAAGGGCCCTCAGATTCAGCCCAGCAGCCATACGAGCACGTTCGGAAAATTGCCAAAGAGTCATGTAAACATGTTGTATTTTTGTAATCTATTTGTCACCATAATTTTCATCTCAACTTCGGAGGGTGTGTGTACATGTGTGTGTGCTCCAACTCTAAGACCAAGGTAACTGTAATGTGGGCTGTATCTCACCTGTCTCCTTAATTGAAACCATCACATTCCTTCCTATTCTCATTACAGCATATCTGTATCTTGGATCAATGTGGGTATAATTTGATTGAAGATAAAGGCCCCTTATTTCTGAGTTTAAGTCATCAGAACAAAGAAATCATATCAAGGGCTCTGTTCAGCCAGGAAATGCAGCTGATTGAGTGCTGACACCAGACAAAACAAAGGAATGTTTTGAGAGATCATTGGTAGAGTTTAGACTCAAAGACTTCTATTTAATTCAAACCGCATAACAAATGATGGTGATATCATTAAAATAAATATCCCACATGGGCCATCCCTTTCCCTCCCATATCATAGCACTGACATCACTTTTGCATATTCTATCAGTGGCATTTTCCATATTCTGCTGAAAGGTCACAGTTCTGTCAGTAATGAGATTCAGCCCCCAGTCAAGCTGTTCCAAGACACCCCCACCCATTTCCAAAACAATGTTGAGGGCAGCTTCCCAGCAGCATGAATTCCAGAGAGCAGATGTCTCCTTGGGTGTGAGCCACAAGATGAAATGGGGGAGTCCACCCCAGGCTACTTTGGTCATTGGAGCTGTGACACACAGGAGGGGGACACATAGTAGCATGCAATATCCGGGAGGATGTGGCTTCCACAGAGCAGGTGGAGGGAGCCAAAAGTGGCCAGTGGCACCATTTCTCTGGGTCCACCCCTAGTCGTTGCCAGTGTAGCCAGACTTGTCAAACAATGAAACCCTAAAATGAGACTTGTAGGCATCATGTGTCTGAGGACTAAGAGCTCTTTAAAGTGAAGTGGGTCTGGCTCTGTTCCTTGCATAGCTGTGGCTTTAAGCAAATTGTCTAGCCTCTCCGAGTGTCAGTTCCCCAGCTGCAAGATAGGGACGGCAACAGTCCCTTCCTCATCGGGTTTGTTGTGCAGATTACAAAGTAATGCATATTTTCAAATATAATTATATATACATATAGTCACGGGAAGTGGAATAGAGTGTGTGAATGGAGTCAATAGAATTGTAATAGATAAGTATGATATCAGGGGTGGGAGGGCAGTAGATGGGGGAGGGGGGTTGTTACTGTGTGAGGGGTGAAAAGGATAACTATTGCATTGTTCTGTATACCTGAAACTAACAATTAAAAAGAAATTAAAACAAAACAAAACAAAATAATGCATACTTTGTAAGTAAGCCCTCCATAAATGCTGGCTCTATTATCACCATTAATGGGGATTTTAAGGTTGAACTGAACTAGAACATCTGCAGCAATAGAGACCTACCACTCTTCCTGTCCCCTGCTGGGGCTGGAGGAAGGGAGTATAAGGTGCATTTTGATGATATCTGTTGAATTTGGTGATTCTTAGAGCAGAAGAAGAGAGAAGAGGGTATTGTCAGTATGCACTGGACTCCTCAGAGAATATGTAATCAGTTATACATCTTGATCTCTTTGTAAATGTGGATCTGTGCATGGGTCATCCTGAGCTCATTTGCTAAGTCAATAATATTTGTTTTCTTTCCACATTCTGCTGTGACTACACACTTTTTACATTTGTATTAACCCTGCTTTCACTTTACTCAAGTATCTACTGGTTTCTCCAATCCCACCTGAGTCAATAGAAAGGGGTCTGTTAGATCACTACCATGTTAGTGTGAATTAATGCATATGTTAGCCCTCCCAGGAGTGTTTGTCTTTCAAAAGAGAATGCATAGGACAGAGGGGATCTTCTGATTACTGTCAAGGGTAATGATAGACATAGACCATCTGGAATTCAGCAGGGCAATTGACAAAAGCTCTCAATAGCCACGTGGAAGAAATGAAGAAACACAGACCAGAAAAGAGCACAGTCCTACTTATAACTGATTCAATATTCCTGACCAAAGAACGCTAATTAAGGAAAGAAGACACATGTGGGTGGTGTCCCTACAAAGGGTCACAGGGCTGTTTCAGAGGCCAAATTCTAGCCAACACTTTTTATCAATAACAAAGGAAAACACAGATGGCATGCTGAACAAGCTCACATACGATTGGATTTGTAGCTGGTACATTTTGATGATCAAGGTTATTCCATACTCTTATCTGACCTAATAGCATGGCATGATGGCCCCAATGGTACTCATTCATTGTACTCCTGCTCAGCCCAGGCAATGTGCCAGGCCATTTGCACGTATTTTCTCCTTGCAAAATATGGACTATGGTGTCCATATTATGAATAAGGAAATGGATATTCATCATGGCTAAGAAATTTGATGGGACCCCACGGCTAAGTGGAAGAACAGACCTGGAACTTGAACTCACATCCATATAACTCTGAAGTCTATGTTCTTTCATGACCTCACTCTGTGGTAAGTTCTGCACTTCCCTTTCCAGTACAAGTTGTACAAGTTATATAATGGAGGGGAAAGGTGTCTAGCACAGTGTCTGGCACATATAGATGCAGAAGTATTTGTGGGGAGAAAGAAAAGGAGCAAGTGACAGGAAGGAAGCAGGAGGGCGGGGGCAAGATCTGCTTTAATCTGTGCTAATACTACCAAGACCAACGGGAAATGGCTCATGACATTTAATTTGGCAAATGGAGACACGCTAGTTCTCTTCAAATATTTCAAGGGCTGTTATGTGGAAGGAGTATTAAGTATTGGGTTGTTGGAAGAGTCATGGCATATTTTTTCTATGTTTTTCATTGCAAAAATGTGTCATGACTTTTCCGACAACCCAATATAACCCAGGGAGATGGATTGTAATTTCAGTGTGGGCTGGAATTTTCTAAAGTAACGAGCGTTGTTTGTACGTGAAGCAGGCTGTCTCCTGAGGTAGCATCTTGTACCTGCAGCTCCCCAAACTGGATCAGATTACCGCCTCCTGGAGGTGATAAGAGACGGAGCCATAAAGCAGGGGCAGTAGGACAGATGGCCTCTATAAGTCGTGTTTCAGATACTCTAGCACCTGAGTTGGGGACACATTTTGGAGCAGGGGGTGGTTTTCTATCCTTAAAATATACCCCACAGGTTTCTGCCTCCTCCACAGAATATGCACATATTATGAGCGAGAGATGGCCTCTCATTACACCAAATGCCAGCAAAGCAGAGCAGTGGCCTAATTTAGTTCTTTGTTGGAAGGGAGGGGCTAAAAGTGCCTCAAGCAGACTTCTGGGGAAAAGAAAAACCCTCGAAAGTACAGCAGGGGTGCTTTTTGGGAAGCACAAAATAGGCTTTGTTCTGCTGCAAGCAAGCCTGTGCCAGCAGAGCGGTGAGCAAATGGAAAAATGTCCTGACAGACCATGTTTACCACCCATGCCATCTTGCATTATTCACAGACTCTTACACAGACCTTCTCACTGGAACGCTCTTACTGGTGAATTTGAGCTATAGGGAGACTTTTTTTTTTCTTTTAATTTTCAAGGCAGTAAACCAGGAAGAGCTTTAGACATCCTCCCAGTAACTGGAATACCAACAATGAAATACACCAAGACCGCAGCCTGCTTGATTATTTCCTAATTTTCTCTTTATGCTGGTTCCAGCCCGGAGACCCTGCCAGATGCCGAAAGCTTCCTTCATGGCAGCACAAATAGTTTCCATTTCCCAGTTGAGAGCCAGCATCCAAGAGGATCTTCTGATTTGAAATTGAATGAAACAAAAGATGGCCCAAAACTTGACTGCAGCCAGGAAACAGAGGCTCATGCGCCAAAAAACCTCTGCAATGCCCCAGAAATCCCCACGAGGCACAGAGAAGGCACACTGGCTACTCTGTACAAGTAAGCGTGTTGCAGTACACCCACCCAGCTATTTTTTTTTTTGGTCAGGTTCTGCATCAATACATTCTACATCATATTCCCAAAACGTTGCCCTCAGCCTTACTCTCTCCTCTTTCATCCATACAGGACTTCATAACTTCATCATCTAGTCATTTATTTTTTCATTCACTTCTTCCATTTATTAATTCCATGAACATATATTGAGCATCACATAACTCATTCATTTCTTCAACATTTCTTGAGCGCCCATCACAAGCAAGAATGGGTTTGGGTTAAAGAGATGAACACAACACAGTTTCTGCTCAGTAGCATTACCCTCACACACTGAGCCCTTACTAATTGTTCTGTACTTCCTAACAGCGTTAGCCTACCTGCAAAATGTTCTCAACTGTATATCTCCAACCATGACGGCTTTCCAGAACCACAGTCACATGTCAGTCCAGGTGCTTACTAGATTCAGTCTCATCCTGAATGTCCCACAGATGCCTACACCTTAATATGTTCAGAGCTGGACTTGTGTCCTACTCCTCCAAGCCTGCCCTTCTTCAGGACTTTCCATTTCTGTTAGACACAGCCATCTTTGTATCACATGGGCTCAGGCTCAACGATACCTTTGATATTCCTGTACCCTTTATCTAAGACAGTAGTGAATTTCACCTCCAACATGTCTCTCAAACATTGGTTCTGTGCCATTTCTGCTGACACCATCCAAGATCAGGGCAGGAGCCCAGTGGTTCTTACCTGGATTACTGCAGTAGCCTCTCAATGGTTTCCCACCTTCATAGTACCACACTCCGGTTCATCCTGCACTTTACCAGAATAATCTGCCTAATTCACATTCTTACAGAGTCACTTTCCTACCCATCACCTACAATACCCTAGAATGTCATATCTTCTAGAAGGCTTGATCTCCACGACTCTCCAATGTGCTGTGCCCACTCAAAATGGTCAAATACCTTTTGCGAGATACTCGCTAGGCTTTCCTGCCTCTATGCCTTTTCTTACAGTATTACCCCCGCCTGCTGCTCTCTTTCCAGTTTCTGCCAGCAGAAATTCTCCCAGACTCAGCCGCCCAGCCCAGGTCCTCCATGAAACCTGCCTATCACCTCGCTGGTGATAGGGACTTGCCCTTCCTTGAACTCTCATTGCACTGACTGCATCTCCCACGTTCGTGCCGTACTTATTTATATCCCATTTCCCCTTCCAGAGTCGG
>NW_017731391.1:1834994-1836424 GCF_001890085.2 Hipposideros armiger | reverse complement strand
AACATGTATCATAGACAAAAAAGGCACCTGTACTATATTTTTTTTAAATTCTAGAAATTCAAAAAGATCAGCAACACTACAGAAAAAAAATGGGTAACAAATATTAATAGGAAATTTATAGTAGAGTGAATGTGATGGCCAATGACCTTGGGCAAGCAGCTTGACCTGTACGTCTAGTTTTCCTAACCTAGTAATCTAGCTCCCTGCCTCCTAGGATTGGGAGTATGCAATGAGTTAATACAAACCAACTGCTTGAAATAGTGCTGACACACACTGTTATGCAAGTGTCAGCAAGTATCATTGTCAGTGGTAATCAGAGAACTACAACTTGACTGAAAATAAAATATCATTTTTCACCCAACAGATTAATAAAAAAATAAATTTTATAGTCTGAAAATAACAAATAATAAGGATGTGGAAAAACTGTGTCTATTAGGCTAAGTTGGTGTGGCGAATCAGTGGAACAGTCCCTTCAGAGAGCAATGTAATAATATCGAGTAAAATTGAAACTGGGTCCAACCTATAATCAGACAACTCCACTTTTGAGCATGTAGCCTAGGGCAGCACTCCCAGATCCCCTTGACTGTAAGAACTCTGGAATGGGAGCAAAGCACAGATTTCCGGAGCACACCCCACTCCCACTGACTCACCATCACCAGGGGGAGGCCTGGGAATCCAGATGTTTCACTGGCAGCACAGGGGGTCCTTATTATCAGCCATACTCTTGTCCTTTTATTCAAGACCTGTAGCGGGAGGCTAAAGGCAGCATTCTTAGCAACACAAAATGATGAAAACATCTCAACATTTATCAATAGGTGCATTAATTAATAAAATGTGATGCATACGAATAACGGAAAATTCATAGTAGCTTATTGTTTTATATGTCAATTAGAATGGGTCACAAAAAATTGGGTTTGTGTTCATAACAGCACTATTCATTATGACCTGAAACTGGAAGCAACCCAGATAGCTATCTATGGGAGAATGGATAAACAAATTGTAGTGTATTGATGTGATTGAATACTATACAGCAATAGAAATAAATGAACTACAGGTATATGCAAAAGCATGTGTGAATTTCACATAAATGTTGAACAAAAGAAGCAAGACACAAAAGATTCCATTTATGTAGAATTCAAAAACGAGCAAAATTGACCTATGTTATAAGATGAGGGTGGTATGAGCAGGAGATGAACAAAGGGGGCTTCTAAGGGACTAGTAGCCAGTCTGGTTTTTTTTCTTGAGTGGTGGGTACATAGATATGCTTGCTGTATAGAAATTTATTGATCTGTAACTTTTGATATATAGACTTTACACATACACACACACACACACACACACACACAGTGCTTCAGTAAAATTAAAATACACACAAAATGTACCCTATATTTTATGGGTATATATTACATGTAAAATATGAAAATGGGTTT
>NW_017731391.1:1828721-1830914 GCF_001890085.2 Hipposideros armiger | reverse complement strand
CTTATTTTATTGAGTACATATCTGCCTGAACATGATATAAATACTAATTTGTGAGGGGGGTTTTTGATTGTTTATTTCTAGCTTACTTCATCCAGAAGTGTTTGAGGAGGTTTACAAAAATGCAGGCAGAACAATAGAAAAGGAAAACAAGTGTGGGAAAGAAGGTGGAGCCAAGAATAGGGTTGGAACACAAAATGCGCCATAAACTCCTGGGCGATTGCCTATGACAGAGCCCAAATGTGAGACTGAGCTCCCGAGTAGCTAAAGGAAAAATGAAAATCAGGAACATGGGTTTCCCATATTGATGATTAACAGGGAGTGCATCAAGTGGAAGAGAAGAGAGAAGGAATACAGTTGACATGTCCTTGAGGAAATGAAGAAATTTAGTCAGAAGACAGACTAATCACAGGTGTGCTGAGAGCATACCTGTGGATAAGGCTAACATTTTCCTAAGAAGACTGTATTTTTTGGCATAGAGCAGAAGTTCTCAAGCTTTAGCATGCAAAAACAAACAAAAAAAATCACGTGGGGTAGTTCAGTAAAATAGAGCTGATTATGAGGTCTATCCTTAATGATCTTGGTTTAGGAAGTCAAGTGGGGGATCTTGGAGACTGTATGCTTAGCAAGTTTTCAGGGGATGCTCATTGGGGGGTGCCCCACAGACTATACTTTGAGAAACACTACCAAGAAGAGGTTGGCTATCATAACTTTGCCAAGAAATTTTTCAAAGAAAAATGTACAACTCGCTTACTGTGCATAGAAGTGTACATTTGTGTGTGTGTGTGTNAGGGACTGCCTATTCAAGTTAAATGTTTTGCGTAGGGAGTAAACGGACACAACCTTTTTCATGAAAAGGAATGAGTGGAGAATGAAAGATCCAAGGAGGTGGGGGTGGGCAAAATGTGTGAAGGGTTTAAAAAGTACAAACATTCAGCTATAAAATAAATAAATCCTGGGGGTGTCATGTACAGCATGGTGACTGTAGTTAATAATGCTGCATTGCATGCTTGAAAGTCGCTAAGAGAGTAGATCTTAAAAGGTCTCATCACAGGAAAAATAATTTATAACTGTGTGGAGTGATGGATGTCAAGTGGACTTATTGTGGTGACCAATATAACAAATACTGAATGATTATGTTGTACACCTGAAAACGATATAATGCTAATGTCAATTATATCTCAATTAAAAAGAATGAAAGCTCAAAGATACAAAAAAAAGGAAATGATAGGAAGAAGAAACTCATAGAAAAGGATTGAGTCAAGGGAAAGGGCTTTGTTAGTTTTAGAGCAGAGGTGAAACAGCTCTTTTTTTACTTTTCAGGGAGGGGTGAATAGCAGAGGGAATATTCAGGTGGCGACGTGTGTGCTGGAAGGAGCAGTGCTTCTGCTGTGACGAGGGAGGGGTCCGGCAGAGCTATGGGATGCCTCTCTCTGTGACGTGGGCATGTTGCACTGCAAGCCTGTTCCCTTGGTTCGTGCCATGGGGAGAAGAGCAATGCCTAGCCTAGGCATTCATTGTGAGCAGTGTATGAAATACTGCAAGGGAAGGCTTAGCACCGTTCCTGGCCCCATCACATTAACTTAGGTGCGGGCTTGCTGCACTGTGGCCAGAAAAGGGTGGAGCTGAAGGTCCTGGGGTCTAGAAATGGCAGGAAGTGTAAAGATGTAAGTGACAAGCAGGGCAAGTAGTTGTTCAAGTTAAGAAGAGAAGCAGTCACAAAGGGGGCAGATATGATTAGGCAGGAGAGCGTGTGATTGATTAAGACAATCCCCGCCTTGACCTACAATGTTAGAATAGGGATTAGCTATTAACTCACACTTCCCGGGATGATCATGTAATTAGGGTTGGGCATTTGTAAGCAACTGGCTATAATAAGGTGTTGTAGAGAGCGATACAAGCAAAAATGAAAAGCTGCATTCCTCCTGGATACAATTCCCTTCATGGTATCATCAGTAGACCTTACTTCTTAATTCTTTCCTCCCTAGGGCCCTCCCCTCTCCTCCTCTTTGGAGCCTTGTGCTGTCACAGGCACTGACTGTCACAGACACAAACTTCAGTGGCCAGAGCTCCCCGCCACCTTAGTTGCTTCTCCAACAACTCATGGAGGTCGCACCTCCCTATAGCGTGGTGATTTGGGGAATGAGGACAGGAATTAAAGGCAAATGCTCACCCAGGGGAGGACATTCAACTAAC
>NW_017731391.1:1825076-1825971 GCF_001890085.2 Hipposideros armiger | reverse complement strand
CATGTAAGTTACTCTAGAATTTGAACTAAAATTTTCAACTAGCTTATATCTGATGGTTAAAAGACCACAGTAGCACGAAAAAACAATTAAGTACTAGTTAATGAACTAGTTAATTAATATAGATCAGCTGGTCTCAGGTATGGTTTTCTCCCTCCCACCTCACCACCCGCAGTGGCAGCAACAGCATCACCTGGAAATGTTAGAAACACAGATCAGGGAGCCCCACCCCAGATCAACTGAATCAGAAACTCTGGGGCTGGGCCCAGTGGTGGAAGGTTTAACACGCCCTCCAGGTGGTTCTGACGCAACTAAGTTTGAGAACCACTAACAGATAGTACAGTATTCATCTTTTAGAGGCTGCACGCATTGCTGGTGTTTTATAAAGTGCCTTGCTCAATTCAGGGGTATTTGTTGTTCAAAAACAATTTCATTGAGTACTTACTATGTGCTAGGAACCGTGCTGGGCACTCAGGATAAAGATAATAAAGATGAACTAATACTGTGCCACATTCCAATCTTTCTGGTCATCAAGATAATGTTTACACGTATTTATGATAAACGTTCTTAAGAATAAAAAGTGTACATATGCAGGAAGGAAAGAAACTTTGCATAATCCCACCACCCAGGGTTAACCTCTGTAATTCTAGTGACATTTAAATAGGAGTACCAACAGTGACCCTGAGTTCTGGACCTGACGTTGGCTTGGGAAGGCCACAGCTTTGGCAGCCTCTACAAGCAGGAGCACAGAAGGGCCCTGGAGAGGCCAGGGATGGGAGCAGCTCATTGGTACCTGCTGCCCGCTTTTCAGCTCATGAGCTGACCAACTGTCCCAGTTCCCCCCAGGACTGTCCGAGTTTCAGCATTGGAAGTCCTGCGTCCTGGAGAACACTTCAGT
>NW_017731391.1:1804559-1822756 GCF_001890085.2 Hipposideros armiger | reverse complement strand
AAATGTACCCTATATTTTATGGGTATATATTACATGTAAAATATGAAAATGGGTTTGAATTATACATACCTAACTCATCAAATTCATGGTGTACTTATGTAGTTGAGGTGGTAGGTATAGCAAAGTAGGAGGGACCAAGGATGGTGGTTAAAGTAAACGTAAGCTACCATCTGTCATGCTTTAATTATTTGAAAAAGAAAGAGAGAAGGAAAAAAGCTAGAATGTAATAGATATTAAGTTGATGATTTTGGGTGAGGGAAATAGTATAAGTGTAGTGTTTGTTATATTTTTCTTTGTTCTTTATTTTTAGAATGCAAATTTTTTTTTAAATTAAAGAAAAACAAAACATTCTAAAGGGCCAAATTTTAAAGGTAAGACACTGCTAAATTTGAGGGGAGATAATTCACATTTTGTAGATGAACCACAAAGACTTGAAGTAATTTTTCTGAGTCATTCTAATAAAAATAACACTTTTAAAAACTCATCATAACAACCGAATTTGGAGTACTGTCAGTTTAGCCGTCAGCCCATCCACCCAATGCTATAATATGCTACAAAAATTCCCCGGACATTCACAATGTCGTCTGTTCTATTGTTAGTAGCGAAACTGAGAAAATGTTGTTTGCTTGTCGGGACACAAAGGTTGGAGCTCATCCACTTCTGGCTAAGAGAACTGCAAAATAGAGATGACTTCAAAGGATGTGGAGTAACATGAAGCTTAACCTCCTTATCTGAAGAAGAAAAATAATATTTTGCAAGCAAGGTGGAAATATTGTGAATCCTCTGGGACTCTTAGATGTGGACTTCTGGAAAAGCCTGTGCTGGGCCCTGGCAAACAGTCCAAGAGTCCCAGAGGCTGAGCGGGCCGTCTGCAGCCTGAGGCGCAGGTTGGCCCAGAGAATGCTCCAGCCAACACAATTGACTTCCTGGTCTCAGCACTGAGATAAAGCCATCCTAGGAAGGATGCCAAAAATAGGAAGTCTTAAAATACAAAGAAAACAAACACTGTTTTTTCCTGACATTGATCCTCTTGACGTGGGCCACCAGAAGATAAGTTACCCCCTTAAGAGAACATCTCCCCGAAAAAGAGGAAAAAAAACAACAACGCAACTACACCTGTGCGGCATCTAATTCCAGACTGGACATTTCTGAATCTCAGGGGTAGCTTTTTTATTATAGTCAAACAGTTGGATTTCAAGCATCAATGCTTGACCTGTGTCTCCACACCTCCAACACAGCTTTCAATATCTGTAATTTACAGCTCATAATTAAGCTTTTAATTCTTATTTTTTTTCCAGTGTGTTTGCTTAAACATGAAAACTATGCTGCTTGTTGCTCAGCCTTGATGGGTTCAAAAATGAACAGGCCGACTCATCCAGAGGTGGGGCAAATGTGCGATCAGGCCCACAAAGTGTTCGTTCTTGAAGACAAAGTCTCCAGCATAAGCAATGAAACCACAATATGTTGGTTTGTTGTATGTTTGCTGGCTTATATTTTGTCCAGGATTCTCTTCTTTCCTTTTGGCCGGAAGTTGCTTTGTGTACGTCCTCTTAGGAGCTGAGAGGAACATGGTCTTCCAGAGCTGCCTCCTAATTCTCAAAGGATGTGGTTTCTTGCCTTCAGACAGTCACACTCTCATGAGCATGTTGGGAAATGTGACAACAGATGCATCAGGTTGGCTTCCAGAAGTGCTGTTCCTTGTCAGGTGCGCCCTCCTTCTCTGGGACCAGGCCACAACTTGGTTCTGTCCTCCACATGGATCTCAATTCTGTGCCAACACTTGCACGATTCATTTTTCCAGGCCCCTGTGTCCTGTGTCCAGGCAGCTGCCAAGGAAGGAGAAAGAGGGGGAGGGAAGGGGGAAAAAAGGGCAAGAAAGGGAAGAGAGGAGGTGGCTAGATGGGGCCAAGGAGCAGGCAGTCCTTGGATTTAAAGGGGAAGTAGACTCAAGGAGGGTGTGTGTGACTCTAAAATTGGAAGCTTGCTTCTAACATGACTGGAAACTGAATCTGAAGGCAATCCCTCGGGAAAAGTTGGAAAACTAAAGATGGATTTTGAAGGGGTATTTGGTAGGGGGAGAAATCTCATGACCTTAGAGGGATGTCTCCTATTTGATCCTTATGTGTACTTGGCAAACAGAAAATGTAGAGACCTAGCAAAGGCTCATGAGGGAGGTTCGGTGCAGGAGCTGCGGCAGGACTCAAGAGACTCGATTTTACGGCTTCAAGCTCGATCTGTGTACCGTGGGCCTTTGACTTTAGTTCTAACTTAAGTCAAAATTTGAAGCTCGATGCCAATGGGAAATCACAGTTTGGTCAAGTTTCAAATGTTGGGTTATTTGATGTTCGAAATGAGGGAATAAACTGAAATAGCCTGTGACCATGAGAGGGAGACCCACAGAAAGATCCAAAGCTCTATCTCTATTGCCCAAGGGATATTTACAGTGAGAAAGGGGAGAAGCAAAGCTTAAGTCCAACAGAATTCTTCAAAGGTGCCTGTCAAAGTCAATTCGAATCAGCCTTCCTGAATTCCATGATTTGACTGTAATGATCACATACATATTGGGTTGTCGGAAAAGTCATGACATATTTTTTCTGTGTTTTTCATGGCAAAAATGCATCATGACTTTTCCAACAACCCAATATATTATGTCATTTAAAATATGTGTGAATGTCGCCGTGTAGAATTTTAAAGTTATATGCTCTTTAGAAATCTCCTTAGAGATGGAAAAAGTGGGTCTGGGGTGAGGGCAAATGGAAGATATGGAGCCCATTCCCAGATCTCTTTTCCCACTCTTGACATTGTCTCCCATTGACCAAGCTCAGGAAGTATTCATGAGCAGGGCTCACTCTCCAAGGGTCAGCTTCTGAGGCACAGAGCAGGGTGAACAAGAGTGGAGAATGCACCTAGAGGAGCAAAAGGAGACGACCCAATATACTGCCTAGCTCTTCATCCTGGAAGCTTCCCTTAGTGTCCCTGGAGGGTGAAAGGATTGCCAACCATATGTCACCGAGCAAATGGAAATGGCATTCTGGCTCATCTCATGGCCTGAATGGACGGCAGAACAAGGCCATTCCACCTCATGGCACCACCTCCAGCCTGGACTGATGTCTGGTGGCACCAGGTGATATCTCTGACTATCAGAAAAGGGTAAAGAGTCTCTCCTCAGGTGTCTGAGGGGCCACGCTCTGCTGGGTCCATCCCACCTTGCAGCAGCCCAAGGCCTGGAGCCCTAGGGAGAATTGGGTCAGCTATGGACAGAGAAACATCCACACATCATTCTAGTGCCTCTGAAGGTCTTGACTCAAAAAATCCTCCCAACAAGGATACCAAGAGCTTATAAAAACCATAGGCTCCAAAACCATCTAGACCACGTCTCATCCTCCCGTTTCAATCCAACAATTCTCTCAGACCTTTGGCCTCACAGGCCCTTCTTGCTCTATAAAGTTGATGACACATGAGGATGTGTTTTTTCATCACCCTCAAGTTTTGGTCAGACGAGGGTTTTTAGCTCTGGCTCTCTGGACCCCTTCATAGCACAGGGGTGACTATCAGGGAAACCTCAGTCCTGAAGGACGCTGCCATCCAGGTTCTCTCTCCATCTCATATTATGAAATATTAGAAATCAGAGCTGAGAGGACCACACAAGTCCTTTTACCCAACCTTCTGCTTATCTGGAAGGAGCAGAGGCTGCAGATTTGCATAGGCTTACCCAGCCAGTCAAGCTAGCCCAGCACCACGCTGTGGACCCCATGCTTAGCCCAGCGAGCTTTCTACCAGGACGCATTCCCCTTTGAGAAAAACTGCAGCTATGGCCTTATTTTCATGCGTTGTCACTTTGGAGGCTATCGTAGGCCTAACTGTACTTCAATACACCTCACGCTCCTTCTCTCCCCTCCTACATCTCTTGGCTCTCATTCTCTACCTGTCCTTCTCTTGACCCCATCTTCCGCTTTTGGTGATCATGCCTCTCCTTCTAGTTCAGCTTCTCCTCTTCCAATTACATACAAGGGATTTTGAAAGGGTGGGGAGTGAGGGAAAGGCAAAGCACAGGCAAAACTGGGGAGCAGGCAGAGTGAGGAAGTACCTGGAGCTCCTGCTAAGCTGTCTTTGTATCACTGTACTTTGAATAAATGACCTCATCTCCCAGGGAGCCTGTTGATGTGAATTTTTCATCGCATTCTATAACAAAGTTCTCCACATTCCAATGACAAAGCCCATCTGGGTGCTCTCTTTTTAATGAAGTGCACCGCTCTTGATCTACTCACTGCCTTGGAAAATTCTTCTGGAGTGACTACATCTCTTCTTTGTTGAACCAGTCTGGAAAAGTAGGGTGGGAAGGAGGATTGTGATGGAAAGAAAGGCTGAGCTTCAAGCTGCTGTCCTGCCTTGCCCTGCTTGGGGCCTGACGGCTTCCCTGATGACGTCACACACCTCTGGGTACAGCTCTCCTAAACCATAGCCTGTTGTCCTGCCTCAGTGTTCTCGGCTTCTCCTTGCCCCAGGCCCCTCCTTGCACTGAATATGGCCTGTTCCCTAAAACAGCTGGCTTTTGGCCTCTATCTGTACACAAATTGATTTTTTCAATCTCTAAATTCCTTGTAGTTCTAACCTTCTCTGAATCAAAAATAAATTAGTAAAAAAAAAGTAAATTAGTTAAGTGTGCTATCTGTGCACACACACACACATACACACACAAACACACACACACATGCATGCACACTGGGGCTTTCTTTATCAAATGTGCATTTATTGTTGCATTTTTCATAATGCATTTTGTTGTTTATCCCACAGCAGCAATTCTGACCATGCGCACTTCATGCCAGATGGACAGAATCTCGAATGCTGATGGGTGACAAGTATATTCAGGCAGGTAAAGCCTTTCAGTGGAATGTCTCATCACCACGCTGTGTATCTCCCAAACCAAATGTGGGCCAAGAAAGGCCTCCTTCTGGGCTTACCTGCTGTTGATGATAACTTATGATCAGTAAGAATGTGCAATTCAACCAAAGGACTATTCATGTTCTCAAGACAAGAAATTTGTCTTATTTTTCCTAGTGTAGCAGCCATGTGTATTATGGTGAACAATCCTTTAGATTTTTCTGAAGCTCGAACAAAATTGCTACCTGAGAAGTTGTAAGCTGCTTTGAATGTAAAGGCTTGATTTTACATCAGGGTAGGATGTCCTTTTAAGGAAAAAGCTGTTTGATTGGGCCATCTTAGTTCATTAATTCAATTGTTCAATATTGACTAAGTGCCAATGCCATAGTTTCCATGGTTAGAGTGGTGAACAAAAGTCACAGCTGTCCTAATGCTTGCAACACAGTGAAAAATACAGTTGACCCTCGAACAACAACGTGGGAGTTAGGAGCACTAATCCCCTGCTCAGTTGAAACTCTGCATATAATTTTTTGACTCCTCCCCCAAAATTTGACTACTAATAGCCTACTGTCGACCAGAAGCCTTACCCATAACATAAACAGTCGATTAACATATTTTGTATGTTAAATGTATTTTATACTGTATTCTTACAATAAAGTAATCTAGGAAAAAGAAAACATTATCAAGAAAGCCACAAGGAAAAGAAAACACATTTATTGTATTTTGACACACACAATTTAAACCTGTGTTGTTCAAGGGTCAATTATAAATATAATTATGTAACCAAATATTTAATTGCTGTGAAGGAAACAATGAGGATTCCTGATGGATAACAAGAGAAGAGGATCAATTTAGACAAGGTATTCGTTGTCATGAAAATTGAAGACCTAAAGAATGAAAAAAGTGTTAGTAGAGTGTGTTGGGAAAGGGGAGGATGTGCTATGCAAAAAAAAAAAATATTCCAAGAAAAGGAAGCAACGTGCATAAAGGGCTGGGGAACTATGGAGGACACATAGCTTGTTCAAGGAAACGAGGGGAGGTTAGTGTGGCTGAAATACTGTGTGAGACAGGACAGGAGGTTGGAGAGGCAGACGAAGGTTAGATCACATAGCACTGTGTAAGCCATGGAAATGGGTTTGTATTCTAATCAAAATGCAACGGGAAACCATTGTATAGTTTTAAACAGAAGGGCAACACACTTCAGTTTGTATCTGGCAAAGATAACTGGCTGCTGGGAAGAACAGGTCAGAGGAAAGCAAAGATATATGGTGGGGACCAGTGGGGAGGCAATTGCTAGGGCTAGTCAGAAGATGATCACTTGACCAGTAGGATGGAGAGAAGTAAACTGATATGAAGCACTTTGGCTCCTGGAGGAAAAGATACAGTAGGAATTACTGAGCCATTAGACATGGGGGGCAGGGAGGTGAGGGAAGAAAGGAATTAAGAATGACATGCAGGCTTCTGGCATGAAAAACTGAGTTCATGGGGTGCAATTAATGAAAAGAGAGAAGCATGGGAAAACAGCAATTTGAAGAGAGTGTCGGGGTGAGTCAGGGTTTCCATTGTGAGGTGTATGTGAGCCATTCTGTATCTAGACTTAGCTTATGCCTGCTCTTTGTCACTTCTTCCTGGGAACATACATGCTATTTGAGCATTCTTTGCAGAAGAGGTGGAGTTTGGGCAAAGAGGAATGTAGGAAAGCCAGCTCTTCACCTCAGCAGGCTTGCTATTGAGATGCCCCAGTGTGATTTGGTGTTGTACACAATATATTAAGTCTGATATTTGTGAAACATACTCTAGGTCCCAACTATGCCCTGTGGATGGGCTGGGGAGAGGAGGAGGATCACTAGAGGGAATAGATATCCACATTCTCAGTCATCCTCAGAAGTCAGTGTGTCGTGTCAGTCTAAACATTCCACCTGAACTAGAGAATAATTCTCAGCTCAGATCTTGAAATAGCTACTGGACAATTGAATTCCACAAAGAGCTCTGGAATAGGTATTGTTCTCATACCAGGGTCCTATGCATGTGAATACCAACAGTTCATTTGAAACCAACTCAGATATTTCAATGTATTTTAAAAATAGGATCTATCCTAAATGATTATATGCAATCATTATTTTAATATACAATCATTAATTTTCACCACTTCGGCCAATTTGGGGGAAAAGGCCACTTTGAATTAGTAAAAACCTAAAATACAGGGACTTTAATTCACTTTGTAATCTACAACTGTAAGCAAATAGTTCATTGTGCTATCTACACATCTAAGCAAAGATTTCAACAAACCTTAATGAACAAATAAACAATTCATATGTGGGAACAACGATAATGATGGTGGCTGATTTCTCATCAGTAACAATGCAGGCCAGAAAACAATATTAAAACATTTTTACAGTGTCAAAAAAAAGAAAAAGAAAAAGAAAAAGAAAAAGGCAAGCAGGCAAATAAAAACCTGTTATTTTAAAATGATATAGCCAAAGAAAACATCCATGAAAAATAAGCAAAAAAGCTTCAGTAATCAAACAGCATGATAGTGGCATAAAGACAGACATACAGACCAACAGAATGAAATATAGAGCCCAGAAATAAATCCTCACATATATGGTCAAATAATTTTCTTTGAGGGTGACAGGACTATTTAATGAGGAAAGGACAGTCTTTATAACCAATGATGCAGGGAAAACTGAATATCTACATGCAAAAGAATGAAGTTGGACCCTTACCTTATACCATATGTAAAAATTAACTTAAAATGGATCAAAGACCCATTGTAAGACCCTAAATGTAAGAGCTAAAGCTATGAGTGCTTAGAAGAACACAGAGGAAAGCTTTATGACATTGGATTTGGCAACAAAAGTAAAAATAGATAAATTAGATTACACCAAAATTTAAAACATCTATGCATCAGAGGACACAATCAACAGAATGGAAAGGCAACTTAGAGAATGGGAGAAAACATTTGCAAATTATATACCTGATTAGGGATTTTTATCTAGAATATATAAAGAACTCCTACAACTTAACAACAACAACAAGAAAATGCAACCCAATTTGAAAATAAGCAAAGGACTTGAATAGACATTTTTTCCAAAAAGGATATACACATGGCCAACAAACACATGAAAAAATGCTTAACATCAATTATTAGGGAAATACAAATCAAAATCACAATGAGGTATTACCTTAGACCCATTAGGATGGGTACTAAAAGAGAGAGACAGAGAATAACAAAATAACAAGTGTAGACAAGGATGTGGAAAAATTGGAACCTTTGTGCTCTGATGGTGGGAATGAAAATTGGTACAACTGCTGTGGAAAACAGTATAATAGTTCCTCAAAAAATGAAAAACAGAATTACCGTATGATGTAGCAATTCTACTTCTGAGTATATACCCAGAAGAATTGAAAGTAGGGTCTCAAAGAGATATTTGTACACCCATGTTCATAGCAGCACTGTTTACAATAGCCAGAAGGTAGAGGCAACCCAAGTATCCATTGATGGATAAATGAATAAATAAAATTTGGTTTATGCATATAATGGAATATTATTAATCCTTAGGAAAGACAGAAATTCTGAGCCATGCTGCAAGTTAGATGAACCTGGAGGACATTATGCAAAGTGAAATAGGCCCGTCAAAGAAAGACGAATATTATATGATTTCACTTATATGATGTACCTAGAGTAGTCAAATTCATAGAAAGAGGAAGTAGAATGGTGGTTGCCATGGGGGCTGGGGCAGGGGTGGGGGTGGAGAGAGTTGTGTAATGAATACAGAGTTTCAGTTTTGCAAGATAAGAGTTCTGGAGATGGATTGACTGCACAACAATCTGAATATAGTTAAAACTACTGAACTTTACACTCAAAAATGCTTAAGATGGTAAATTTTATGTTATATGTATTTAATCACAATAAAAATAAAGCAATAAGACATTTTAAGAAAAAACACTAAGATTTTTTTTTTCTTTTTGCATGATTCCACTATGAAAATACTAACAGAAGTTTTCTGGCTAAACGGAAATGCCATCAGATGGCAAGTTGGATCCACATGAAGAAATGGAGGACACAAAAATGGTAACATTGTCATAACTATTTTTTCTTTTTTTAATTTTTTGAAGAGATATCTGAACTATTTAGCACAAAAATAATAACGATATGCTGTGAGCTTTATAAAGAAGCAAATTATAAAACAATACTAGAAAAAAGGATAGAGGTTGATGGAAGTTATACTGTTTTTAGATTATTAAACATGAAGTAGTATAATATTAATTCAGGGTAGACTGTAATAAGTTAAGAAAGCATAGTAAAATATTCAGAGCAACTTCTGAAAAAATAAAACAAAGAGGTTTAGGCAATATGCCAATCGATGAGAGCAATAGAATAACACAGAATATGCAATTAATCCAAAAGGAGGAAGGAAAATAAAAAAAAAAAGAACAACATAGAAGGTGATGTAATAAATAGCAAAACGGCAGTCTTAAAAATAGAAAGTTTCATAATGATAAAAGAGTCAATTTTTTAAGGATAGATACCAACCTAAATACATATGCAACTAATAACAGAGCTTCAAAATACGTGAAGCAAAAGTAACAGAAGCAAAAAAAGGTAAATAGGCTATATATATATATAGATAGATAGATAGATAGATAGATGATAGATAGATATTTTTAACACTCTTCCTTCAATAGTTGATAGAATAAGTGTACATTACAATCAGCCAGTTTTACCTAATTGGCATTTATTACTCCACACAAAGAGTATTCACATTCTTGCAAGTGTATATGGAACGTTCTTTAAGATAGATCATATGCTGGGCCATTAAAAAGTCTATACATTTAAAATAATTAAATTACACAAATCATGTTCTCTGACCATAATGAAATTAAATTAGAAGTCAATAACAAAAAGATATCTGGAAAATCTCCAAATATTTGGAAATTAAATTGTGGGATGTAGCTAAAGCAGTGAAATAGAAAATAAGGAAGTATCAGAAAAATTTAATGGAACAAAAAACAGGTTCTTTTAAAAGACTGATAAAATTGACAAACATAAGCTGGATTGATCTGGCACAAAAAGATAGAGAAGACATAAATAACCAGCATGAAGTACAGAGAAGAGATGCCATTACAGATACCACAGACATTGAAAGGAAATAAAATAATATTACAAACAAGTTTAGTGCAATAAATTTTACGACCGAGATAAAATGGACAAATTCCTTGAAATGCATAAATTACCAATACTGACTCATGAAGAAATAAAAAACCTGAATAGCCCTATATCAATAAAAGGAATTGATTTTATACTTATACTTAACCTTCCCACACACACACAAAAACACAACTCCAGACCCTGATCCTATTGAATACATAAGAAAGAAAATATATCTTATAAATCTCTTCCAGAAAATAGAGAAGTATCTAACACTTTCAAACTCATTTTATGAAGGCAGTATCACCATGATATGGAAACTAGACAAAAATATAACAATGAAAAAAAACTACAGACATATATCCCTCATGATCATAGATGCAAAAACCCTTAACCTAATATCAGCACACCAATTCCCAGAAATATATGAAAAGAATAATATATCATGACCAATTGAGGTTTATTTCAGGAATGCAAGATTAGTTTAACATTAAAAAAATCAATCAATATAAGTTATCATAGTAGCAAAAGAAATGAGAAAAAAACATATAAACATATGAATAGATGTAGCAAAATCATTTGACAAAATTTAATGCATATTCATGATAAAAATTAAACAAAATAGAAATAGAAGGACACTTCCTGAGTCTGATACGGGAAAAGCTTACAATTACCATCAAACTTAATCATAGAAGCCCCTTGAACATGTCTCTCCTATGACTGGACACAAAGCAAAGATGTCTGTCCTCACAATTTCTATTCGTAAGTGTATTTGATGTATTGCCACTGCAATAAGGCAAGAAAAAAAAAGAAAAGTTAATTAAGTTGAAAAAAAAAATTTTAATTATCTTTATTCATAGGTGACGTGAATGTATACATAGAAAATCTTATGAAACCTATGAAGAAATGCTAGAACGAATATAAGTTCTTCATTAAATATATGTTATGTACATATATCTATTGAAGGACTTGGCACATCCACCACAGGAAAAGTGAAGGGCAGCTGCCTAGGGATAAATTAAAGAAAAACTGAGCTGTATGAAGATTCAGCTAAATTTGGAAACTACACATTTCTTATTGAGCTGATTGGCACACTCACTTTCCCAGGCACCCAGGAAGGAAACCTTGAAGTCCTTGTTTTATGATACTGTTGAACTATCCCTCTCAGAATCTCCTCACATCCAATGCAGACCCTGTCAGAGAAAATCTAATCTAACATCTTCCCAGGGGGGTTTCTGCCTGCAATCTCTCCCTTCCATAGTTATTTTCCAAATATAAACACTTAGATATCTGCACACCCATGTTCAAGAACCTTCAATGGCAACTAGTGTTGGATGCCAGTTAAATGAAAAAGCTTATTTGGTTGATCTCACCTTGAATTTCAGACCATGATGGAATCTGAAGCACATAGCACTTCCATGGACCAGACATTAGCCCTGCAGCTCCAGCTTAGCACACAGTCCAGCCTTCACCCAGGTGAGGATAATAGCTGACATTTATTGTGTACCTGTGATGTGCGAAACATTGTTCTGTGCACCAGGCACATGTTGGCCAATTTAAGTCTCGTAACAATTTAAGTCTGGCGTAGGTTCCAGTTTTCTCATTTGATAGGCAGGGAAAATGAGATGTAGAGAGGCCAAGCAAATTGCCCCACTTAGCATTAGTGAGAACACAAAACTTCAAAGCCAGGCATCTGGGTTCTAAAACCACACACTTAACCCCTACACTAGGAATAGGCACTTGTTTGGCTTCCAACACCTCTGCCTTCAGGTCTGCCTGTCCAAGTCAAAATCCTGGTTCTGCAACTCACCTTCAGCATGGCCCAAGAAAATGCCGTTTTTTCTTCTGGTTCTGGGAACTACTTAACATCTTGACTCTATTCTTTAAGGTCTCAACTCTGTCTACTGGTGTTCAACACCCAGAAGCCCTTGTCCATGATGTTACTCAATGGTGTGCTCATGTTTCTATCTCTCCTGCTCAGTGGTGAGAAATGGTTACTAATTTTTAAATGCTGGAGATAAATATTAAGAAGATAAAAAAAAAGGAAGGAAGGAAGGAAGGGAGGAAAGAAGGAAGGGAGGGGTTAGAGGGGAAAATCCCATCCTTATAATGAATAAGTGGTCCCCCTAAAGATTATTTTCATCTCCCCTTGTGCTCTATAGTGCCAATTTCAACACGAAACTATCTTATCTATTTTATTAATACCTTACCCTGTTCTGTTGGATTGATTCTCATTTGCAAAAAGACTTGTTTTTTAAATTCCTTGCTTTTCTTTAGAAAATGATCATTTGAAAAAAAAATGTTTAAAGAATTGTTTTACCTTCCCTCAGAAGTTTTTTTTACCCTTTCTAAACTAAACAGTTACCCCTTTGACTCCCCAGAACATTTTTTTTAAACCAAGTTAGAGGTTAGAACAACCTTTGCTATTTGAGATACTCTTAAGATTCCACTGTAGATATAATCCTTATCGGTTTTAATGTTTTTACCAGATCACATAGTTCTTATGCAGAGTCAAAGATACATGCTAATATTCTACAAGCTAAAGCACTGCAGCCTTTGAAAGTTATGTTTTCCAAGCTCAGCTCTGTCACTTAATGTACGTCTTTCTTCCCTCAATACAGGGAAAGGGCTTGTCATGAATAGCTTGAGACCTCAATCTTCCCACGCTTCAATGTGAAAGCCCTATCGTAAAAACATGGCACATTATCCTTAAAACAAATTTCTCTCTGACTTCAGTGACATTAAAATGCACTGCAAACAATGGCGCTGGCATCGGTCCAGTGTACCCTGACACTGTCTCTTAACATAAAGCAAGTTCACAAAGACTGAGGTTTCATTTCTGAGGATAGTGGATACTTTAAATACTGTACACTTTTGTGTCTACACATACAAAGTAAAGCAGTGAATTGGGGCAATTATCTTTGAAATTCAAGTGTGCCCTTTACTCCCTACATACAGATTTTGGCTTTAATTATCTGAACGTTTCAAGCAAAAACTATGTTTTTTTTCCCCCCTTGGATAACAGCTTCATTTCTCTACTTCATTTCATGTATGTAAATTTGAAGTATTCCCTAGTTCATACATACAGGTGAGAGAAACTTGTGCCAATAAATCATTTTGGAAGCAACACTTTTTTTTTAACTAATGGAGAGCCATATAGCACCTTTAATATGGTTCAACAGTTTGCCAGTGAGGTTGGAGCCCCAGCCAGGCAGAGACTTCCTGGCCTCCATCCTCCAGCCCTAAACAGCATAGAGGAAAAGAGAGGCCCTGCTCCCAGGATCTGACAGAAGCTGTCATCCAGTAGGCAGGAATGCAATTCACCTGTGACCTGCACATCATTATCAGGCGTGTTGACAGGCATGGGACTGGGGAGAGAGGGAGGTCTCCCATGCCAGCCGGTGACAAGCTGAGTGAGATACTGCTGTCAGCATCATTGATGAGGAAGAGCCTTCTAGGTCATTGACAGAAAATTTCTAGGTGCTTTGTGGAGTCCTTCACAGAGCTTCAGTTAGGGGAAGAGATTTGCAGGATGGGATTTGAGATTGTGGGCTAGTCTTCGGTGTTGGAGCCCATGTCATGTGATTAGCTGGCGATCCAGGGCTCGGATGAGTCACCCATCCTAATGTATATTCCCATGAGTTTCAAGGCAAACATACTATGGTTTGGCAGGTGAGCCAACTAGTCCTTTGATGCTGCTGTTTGTCCTTTTCACTAAGCTATGAAAGGAATGTGTCACTGTCTTTCAAAGCTGTGCAGACACAGATAAGGACTTCGTCTCAGGAACCCTTAATGGACTACACTTGAGTGAAAGAAACAAATGTTTAAAATACATATTAAGTTCGTCCTCCAAATGCTTATGAGATGTCAGGAGCTCTGAAAATGGCTGCTTTTTAGTGTTATGAAACATAGGACAAGGCAGCGCAACCCTAAAAGACCGTTCGTAACTGAAGGGGAAACTGTGGTTTTTATTGTATTGTGGCGACAGTGCCAAGGTTTCAGACTATGAGAGACTTAAAAATGTGCTTGTCTCCCATGGTACTGAGCTTGTTGATTCCAGATAAATGCAGAGGGAGTGAACGTGGGTGAGTTCAGCTCGGAAGTCAGCTCCTGCATAAGCCAGCTGATAATGAAAACAAGATGCTTAGTTTCTGGAAAAGGGGAAATCCATGGGCCACATAACCAAGAGCTGTCAGGAGTCTTGATTCATGGAAACTGTGAAGAACAAGGTGACTGGGTTGGGAACCATTTAAGACAAATGGCCTGGATCAGAGGTCTGTTACCAAGTCCCGGGACTTGTCATCATCTAATGTGACCATAAGGGTAAAAGAAAGATTATCTCATGATGCCGAGGTTTTCATTTTCTGGTCATAAATCAATTATTTCTTTATGTCAGTTTACATTAAAAGGAACATTTAGTCACACCAGATATTTTAACATAATTTATTATTGCGTCAGGCCCAAAGCACCAGAAAGATACCAGAGATGCAAGGCCCTAAGCATCTAAACAAGGGAATGAACCCTCGTTTAGAGCTTGGATGGTTCAGTGACGTGCTCAATACCATCAGCCACTTGCTGAAGGCCAGCAGTCATTCCTACCTTGCTCCGCTCATACTTTTAGGGATCCTCCAAAAATGGCCTTTGCTTAATCTTAGTCTTTAGCTACCTACCTGCTATCCAGGCTCTATCATTTTCTTGCTTAAATCTTCAAGCTTGTGTCAACCCATTCTGTCCCTTCTTCAGCCCCTGAAATTTGCACTACTACCTCTGGATGGAGGTTTTGGGGTTTTTTTTAAATTTATTTTTTAAAGTCTAATGTACCCACTGTCCTTCAGGAAGCTTCCACCAAACTCACATTGATAGAATTAACCCCACCTTCTTTTCATGTGCTCCAATAGCAGTCTCTCTAACATAATTATAAGGCAAACACAAATGTATTGATCAAAACAATAGGGATTAGGATACTAGATAAGAAGGAAAGCAGCCTTTCAAAGGCTGCCATGGCCGCCTTCTCTCTCTTCATGCTCCGTTTCCTCCTTCCGCCTCCTCTTTCACTTTTCTCTCTGTTTCTCTCCCCCACTCTCTCCCACCTACCTGCTGTCCCAAATTCAAACTCAGCGAGTTGGTTGATGTCTTTCTTCTCAGCTCTTCTTTGGTCTTGGACCTTTTGGACCACCACATCCTTTTAAAAATAATTTCTTTACTTTCCATGTTCTTGGCCTTTCTCTCTGATTCTGTGTCACCTGTGCACCTCCCTTTATTCTTGGTATAAAATAAGCCGTTATTGTGCTGCACAAAGCCCCACGTGATCTGGTCTCTAACCTCATCTCCCGTAATTCATATCCACAAACACTTGCCGCCCTGGTTCATCTGTGCTCCTCAGACACACCCAGCGTGTTCCCTGTGCGGGGCCTTTGCGCTAACTGCTCCCCGTGCCTGGAGTGCATCAGCCCTGAAGTCCATCCACATGGCGCGGTCTCTCACTTCCATCGGGTTTCTGTTTGTCAGAAGCACTTTCCCGAGCTCCTTCTCTAAAACAATACTTGTCTTGTCACGCTGTGCCCCCTTATCCTGCTTTAATTTTCTTTTCAATGCCTAACACCATCTGGTATTTTATAGTTTTATATTTGAGAGTCTGTCTCCTGCCACATAAATCAATGAATGAAAATGAGGCTGCTTGTCATGTAGTGTGCCTACATCTATGCTCATGCTGCTTTTTCCACCAGGAATTTGTGGCGTGTTCACGTTGCGCATCACCCTGCAAAAGAATCAGTGCCACGCCACCTGAATCCATCCATACCCAATTCGTGGGCCAAATGTCATTCCCCTTGAGCGTCCCTCATCATGCCATCTGCAAGTGGTCTCCTCTACACTCCAGTAGCAATTCTTGGTGTGTGTTTTTATGACATTTATTGCACCCTATCTGTGATATGGATATTTGTGTACATATCTCAGCTGCCCGACCAGACCAACTGTCCTGGGGACAGAGACCTCCTGTATCTGTGACAGTTCTGGGCACATCCCTCGACTCACAGTATTTGTGTAAGTAGAGTAGTATTTATAAATATATTAGGAGAGTATCATTGCATATCCAATTAAATACGTAAATAAAAAAGTAAATACTAATGAAAGACAATAGGATAGGTTTAAGAGCATAAGTAACAAAGGGAAGAGAAAAATGGAGGGAAAAACCAAGAGAAGCATAAATCTATTCACCTCCCACAGAATACAGACCGTTCTTGGGGTTCCACTCTTGCCCAGGGAAAATGACCTGGAGAACATGATTGGTTCATTTAAGGTGACCTCGACTCCAATTTGCTCCCTCCAAGTCAACTGGCTGGACTGTGGAGGCTGGGAAAGCTGAGATAAGGACAGATAGCTATCAGTCTTCTGTGTGAGAAGCCTGCCTTGCGATCGCCCATAATGGTCAGCACTTTTCCCCGCTGGCCCCGCTGACATTGTGCTGACGAACCTGTGCACCACCAGAAAGTTCATTGACCCTCGGCAGGCAGAGGTCATAGGTCTGTTTCCCAGCGTCACTGAGGATCCCTCCAGGCTGTGCAGTGACCCGGTTCAGAGCCCAGTGGCCAGCAATGTCAGCCAGCAGAAGCAGGGCGAGGGAGCAGCCACAGAACAATCCAAAACCTTTGTTGCAGAGGTGGAAAAGCAGAAGCAGCGGAAGGGTGTGGAGGTGAAGGAGGCCCCTGAGCAATGGTAGCTGCGGGGACAGCTGTACAGTTTTCCTGGCGATGGGGCAGATCAGCTCAGGTCCACAGACAGCAGGCTGTAGCCTGGGTCTGAAGGCAGACCAGGCGAGCACAGCAGGCCAGCCCAGCTAGGCCCTTCGGCGAGGGTGTGGTAGTTGCAGCTGTGCTGGCAACTTTGTCCCTTGCTGGCCCCATGCCAGCCGCCTTCTGCGTTCACCTCAAGCTGATCTGCACACCTCTTCTCCCAGCCTTTCCTCCTCACTGCCTCCCATGACAGGCAGTAAGATATTGTGGCATCCTACTGCCAAGTGTGCCATCTACAAAAAGGCAAGTCCTCAAGGAGAGCCAGATAACCCCCAGCATCCCAATATTCCCATCTGTAAAATGGGTAGGCTACTGCTTCTCTGCTCCATGCCTCAAATGAAATACTTATGAAATATTGCCTGGTAAACTATCCTGCTTATGTCATCTTTCTTCTGGGCATACACCAAATCCAAAATTTAATTTTTCTTCAAAATTCCAAGAGAGTACAGATACTTTGCTTTAGAACATAAAAATATTGCTTGCCTAGAATTGATTGAAATAAGGGCACACTAATTTTATTTCAAATCACCTTTGGTAAGTGCAGGAAATGGAGCGTGTTCAGTTGGTTTGAGCATCAAGGGAGACTTTTACAAGAGCTGAGCCCCAAGTTGCCTTTGGGGGGGACTCTAAGTGCTAGTGAGAATCATTCTGGACCAGCTTTGTACTGCCTTCCCTAAAACCTCTCTCTCTTTCTATTCAAAACGGGATACTGAAAATGTCACCATCATGTAGATAAGGCAATAGTTTCAGGCTAAAATGAGAAATTCTGTTTACTCTTTGGTGTGACTGAACTCTTGTTCCTTTCCAGTGAAGAAAAACAGCCTTCCAGAGAATAACACAGATGACAAACAACTGTGCACCTGACAAAAACAAGGAGTGATTTAAAAATGTTTGTGAAGAAAAAAAGAAAGGAGGCAATTAGACACTGCTTTCGTCCTCAAAGAGTTTCTAAAATTGTAAGGAGGTAGAAGATGGTGGTATGCTGACTCCAGAATCAGGGTTCTGTCTGGTGTGGGCATCCCTGGATGGGCACCCAGTAGGAGTACCTTACCTGACCAGCTAGGTAGAAAACAGAGGGCCCTGGATACCTGAGCAGGGAGGTGGAGGGGGTTTGAAGTCAGCCCAAAGGAGGAAAAAGCACTTCCATGCTGGGTGGGATTTTTTGTTTGTTTGTTTTGTTTTGTTTTTTAAAATTTTTTTATTGTTAGTTTCAGGCGTATAAAACAATGCAATAGTTATCCTTTTCACCCTCACAAAGTAACAACCCCCCTCCCCCCATGTACTGCCCTCCCACCCCCGATATCATGCTTATCTATTACAATTCCATTGACTCCATTCCCACACTCTACTCCATGTCCCGAGACTATATGTAT
>NW_017731391.1:1769654-1803329 GCF_001890085.2 Hipposideros armiger | reverse complement strand
TTGAGTTTGTTCTTGTAAGTGGCGTAAGGAGGTGGTCCAGTTTCATTTTTTTGCATGTGTCAGTCCAATTTTCCCAGCACCATTTATTAAATAGGCTATCCTTACTCCAGTGTAACTTCTTGCTTCCCTTGTCATAGACTAACTTCCCGTATATGCCTGGATTTACTTCTGGGCTCTCTATTCTGTTCCAGTGATCTATATGCCTATTTTTATGCCAATACCATATTGTTTTGATTACTGTGGCCTTATAGTACTTTCTAATGTCTGGAAGCGTGATCTGGGTGGGATGTTTTTTAATGCTCTCTTTGACAATGAGTATTCTACTCTAATGAAAGTAGCTACCATTTACTGAATACTTACTGTGACAAGTGCTATTCTAAGCATTTTACTTTTAAGCCTTTATAGCAACTCTACAGGGAAGGTCTACTTACTGTCGCCATTTCACAGATGTCGAAACTAAGGCCCAGAGTTGTTAAATTATCCGCCACAGCGCTCTCAGCTAGTAGGTGACAGACCCAGGATTCGAACATGGACACTCGTACTCCAGCGTCAGACTCTCTCAGCCAGGTGTCTGACTACCCTGCTTAAGGTGGTTTACCTAAGGCCAGGGGAAGGTTAGCCTCCTCTCAGGACAGCGACACAGCCAGAACTACATGCTTCTCATCTCTGCCCTCACCAGCCAACACCCCGGGGCACAGTATAGCTCCCACTCATTTCTCTTTTGTTCTTCTAAAAACTAAATGTGTTTTCAGGAGTATCCACAGGAAGAAGCTGATTGAGATGGGGCTGGATTCTCTTTCTTCCATCCACCCTGCAATAGAGGCTGGTCCTTAAAGCTATTGGTGGGGAAAGGCCCCCAGGACCCAGCAGGCTGTGGCCAGAGCCAGGCCCCCCAACCTTTCTAGGGAGGAAGGCAGAGTGAGGACTCGAAGCATCGTGGGCTTCCAACAGCTGCTGCTCTTCAGACACATGCACACATGTGCACCAGGGAGCCGAGAACTGGTCGTGTTTAACCCTCTCCCCAGTGATCACATAGACAAGTTACTAATTTCTGCTTCCATGACTGAATTGCTCATCTCTGTGTTATCTCACATTGCCTTCTTCCTCTTTACTGAAAAGGTGGGCTGCCCTCCAGCTCTCCTCTCAGGCCCTTTGGCCTTGTGCAGAATGAGCCTTCTTCTCAGTTCTGAGACATGGAGTTTGCAAGGAACAGGTCAGGCTCACGTGCTCCTGGAGTGACTTGAGTGGATGCAGACTGTGAATTTGGGGGTGGAAGCTCCTTTGTCCTTAACTGACAATGTTGGTAATTATTCATATCTTTAAACTATGAGCTCCAGGAGAATAGGGACAATTCCTTGACCATTCTTATTTCTCCAAATCCTAGAATACGGCAAGGAAGGAAGGAAGGAGGAATAGAATGTGTAACTCAAATACCATCCTGCCTTCAGGGGCTCACACTCTCTCAAGGATAGTGACACATGGGCATTTCTAGCTTAGACATGGAAACTTCAGATGATGACAGAGGTTGGGGGAGAAAGAAATGGCATCAGGTTGAGCAGATTCAGAATGTGAAGACTCTGGCATTGGACATGGACCTTGGAGGACAGGTAGGATTCCAGTAGGCAGAAGAATGGGCGTGAACAAGGCATTCTCCAGGAAAGCATGGGAATAATCAGGAAATAGGAGGGGGTTTCCTTTGGCTGGAGCACGAGGTGTATATAAAAGAGCAGTAGGAGCCAGAGCGAGGGTTGGGTCTGGGCCATGCTAGGGGGACATGGGTTCCTCCAGCAGTGCTGGGCTGCTTGCGAAAGCAGGAAGGCCAAGGTGAAAGGCTCTGGCTGCCTTCCGTGTGGCCCCGCCTCTATTTCTCATCTGGTTCCGGGAATCAGTTCTTCTGCGTTAAGTCAATGGAGGGACTTTCCTAGCCTCCTATCTGTGCTTGCAACTAGACTTAGTGGAGCCTGAAACAATGGCTTTCCACTTAAAACCAGAAGTCAGGCTTTGGGATGGCCTTGTCGGTAGAGGAGGAAAAGAACGTATTGTTATCTAGTTGTGGGAAGACTATATAGAGAATGTCACAATTCTATCAAATTCCAATAGGCTGTTTCCTTTTATTAATAAAATTAATAACAATTAATAACATAGTCCTTTGGTCAAAAAGCATGTACTTGACTCCCCAAACCTGAATTATTCAATCTGGATTCCTAAGTGGGGAATGCTGAAGTGTAAGAATAATTGGCAAGCCTGCAGAGGTTTCTAGGAATAAGGCCAATGAGTAAAACAATATTCTCCATGTAAAACATTCAAATCTTATAAATAAGGCTGAAGTCCCCTTTGACCAACCTCTGCTCCAGCCTCATTCCTCCATCTGTCAAATCCTAGCCCTCTACTGAGTTAGCCATTATTATTACTCTCTTCTATATATTTCCAGAACTTTTCCCTATGTATATTGAAAATTGATCGTGTTTTGTGTTCATATACTTACATGTATTGCTTACGTAGTTTCAAAATTAGCTTTTGAAAACCCTAAAGGTGGAAAATGAACAGAACCCTGAGTGCACATTGGCTGGGAATATGAAGCTTCTCACATTCTGAAAATAGAAGCATTTGCCCACTTAACCTTGGACTTTCATCCATGCCCAGGAAGATATGAAAGGACAAAATTGATCCCGTATTTTCCTGCTGGGAATTCTTATGCCCTCCTGGAAATCTCAGCTAGATTCCCCACTCCACACAATCACTAGCACATCTAACAGGTGTGAACAGAGGGAGACACCTATGGAGTGACAGGGCTGTCACCCATTGTGTTCACCCGGCTGTGGAGAACCCTCCTCCCCCACCACCTGCTGGAGGGTCACTGGCTGCTGGGGGCTGAGGATACTTGCACTCACCATTCCAATAAGGGAAACCTGTCTCCGACTACAGATGAGGGAGTTCATCTCCTTGAGGTGCTTAGATCTCTAGTTTGATAGTGATATTGGGCAAGTTCTCTTGCCTTCTTTTAACCCAAAATTCTCTTCTCATACCAGAGGCACAGGGTCCAAAAGTCTTGCAGATACAGGCTTTCCATCCAGAAAGATAAGCAGGCTGGTTAGAGAACTCATAGACAGAAAATGTTTTGGTGAATTGTTCATAAATTTAACAATGAAGATTCCTTCGCTTGGACGATAAGCACATCTCTTGAGCACTTTTGTGTTCTTTTGCACTTCCCGTGACTACTAAAAGTGTTAACTCCCAAGGCATGAAATTTAGGAAATGAGAATGCATTTTCTTTTTTTTTCTTTTTTAAGATTTTTATTGGGAATTGGGGGAGGAGAACAGCGCTGGGGAATTGGGGGAAGGGGAACAGACAAGTTGCTGTCGTTTTGTTCTTCAGTCTAGTTGTGGAGGACGTTGCTTCACTGGCCCAAGTTGGTACCATCACTGCATTGCGCTCTTCCCAGGCGAGGCAGATCAGTTGCTAGATTCTGGATGGCTGCTCACGGCGGCTGCTGGCCGCTTTCGCTGGCTGCTGGCTACTCACTGTAACCCATGGCAACCCATTGCAGCAGTGGCTGCAGCCTACACCATCGCCAGCGACTCACTGCAGCCCAGCTCCGGGTTGAGTTGTTAAGCATCTTAGCTGTAGAGGGCAGTGTCACTGGCCCTCATATGTGGGATCCGAACCGGGGCCCTCTGGCACCCCAAGCCAGCTCTTAACCACCGCGCCACTCGGCCGGCCCAAGAATGCATTTTCATGTCACCTGTTAGCAAGCATCAGCTCTCGCTCTGGTGTATGAACTATTGCTTCTGTTCCGCCTTCCTAAAGCGACACAGCTAATTTAACCGGTGATCATTTCATCAGAGGGCAAGCTAAGGGCACATCATCCTCCCCTGACAATTTGTCTTCCTTTGTATTTCCATGTGGTCCATGTTGATTATTGTCAAATATTACAAAAATTTCTGCTGCTTTCATTGCAAAGGCAAATGACAAATTGTTTTGGGGTCAGGTTTTATGAAGATGATAAAATCCTCTAATGGGGTTCAGGCTCTTCTTTACACCAGTCACAAGGCCATCTCAAGGTCACTGCACGGATATTATCATAGCTCAGTGATATTGATAGGACAGGTGCCTGATGTTTTTCTTCTACCAATCTCTTTCAAGAGTTTCCATTGAAAACTGGAGGTCTTTGATGCTGATATTTGCTATATGAAGGTAAAATAATGTTACCTTTCAAACTTCCTCAAAGATTCTATTTCTGATGTGGCTTTAAAGTCCTCAAGAGCAATTTTCCCCACTGACTCTCCATCTCTGCTGAGCACCAAACATGGTTCCTCATCAGTACATGGACCAGGCCTGGCGACAGCATCCCAGTGGCCCACGAAATGCAGCGTCGACTTGGGATGTCAGATAGTCCTTTGCCTCCTGGAGCTGCTTGCTCTCTTGCATGTGAGTGAGGGGTAAGGATTCTGGAATCTGGGGTCCCATCTGATATGGCAGCATTAGGAAAACATATTCTGAAAGAGGGAGCACTGTGCTATTCTTAAATAGTCTTCTGTTATGCCAGCCCTGTAAATTACAAAACATCAACTGCACTCAATTATAACTTTTGCTTAATTTTTAAAGCTCCAAACTACAGTGTCCAGGATTTATATGAAAAGTTCTCTCCAGGGGACTGACTATAAGCCTGATGAGTGGAGGGAACGGGCTTAGTGCCTCCTTTGTCACTCCTCAGGCTGACAAGCACAGCCAGCGGGCACCTCTGGAGTGTCTCAGGAGGCATAAGTGGTGGGACGCTGTTCACCCTGGCTGTCATTCAGAAAAGCAAGGGGGCAGGGCAGCGTTGCAGTGCCTCCTGGAACACCATCTTCACCAGGGATTCTACGGAATTCTACTTCTCCTTCCTGGGCAGACACCACTCTTACCCTCCACCCTAGCCTCCCAGCCTCTCCACCTCAGGCTTGGCTGAGGGAAAACTGAGTGCTCTGTTTTCAGCACTTACCCTGAGTGGCTGCCTGACATCCCCTCTCTGACATCTACAGCCTGCGGTGACTGGGACTGTGGCATCTCTACGCACCCCCACCCCCAAAGGCTGGCAGGCCCCAGGCCACAAACACACCCCGTCAGGAGCTGGGTCTCAACTAAACCCAACCAAAGGGTCTCAGTATGATGTCACTTGTCCATCTGGTGTGGTTTCTTCTTCTGAAGAAGAAAAGGCCTTTCAGTGAGTTCAGCTTGCCTTTAAAGCACAGCTTCCCTTCAACGAGGAGGTTATTACATGCCATTATATTATGTACAATTGCAGAGCACATATGTCACCGGCATTATAGCATCAGCGTCACATACAACTGCATTCAAATTTAAGCCCCAGCACCTTCCAGCTGGGTGGTCCTGGGAAAATTCCCAGCCTCTCAAGTGCTCCATTTCTTTATCAGCAAAACAGAGGTGACAACGACGATGATGTGGTATCTTTTTCATAGAAGTCTTTGTTGTATTTAATGAAAATATACGAGCAAAGTACTTAGCAGTACCTAGCAATATAGAAATCTCTCAATAAACAGTAGGCATTACTAAATTTTTTCCTACTCCATGTTCTTTTGTATATTCTGCAGAACACAGTGTACATTTTTGTCCTTTTTCAAATTATTAAAAAATGCTAGACAGTAGGATGTTAGAGCCTGTGGCAGTCATCCAGGTGCTAAATAGACCTCAGTTAAACGGATTAATTGTATGTATTCCATTATTGGAGAAAGTGCTGAACTAAAAGAAAATAACCTATCAGAGACACAGGTTTTTTAAAGTGACTTCTACGATGAGGCCTAAGCACCAGTTTCATCTACCCTCAGCATGGTCATCCACAGCATTACACAGTAGGAATTAACATTCAGAAAGGTATCCCTGAGCTACAAGATCTGTATGAATGAGAAAAAGCTCTAATTATTTTAAGACAACATTTTAAAATGCCAATGTGTCTAAAGATTTTCTACATAATATATTGCAAAAGAAAGGGAGTTCTGGTGACCCAAACATTCAGTAAGTCCTAATACTCCATTTCCCAAGGTTTTATTTAATCCAGACTTTATTGAATTAAATAAGGAAGAACATTTGTGGATGTGAAGATTTCTGGCTGTGTGCGGTTGAACCAGCGAACCTCGTGTTTCTTTTTTTCTGTTCTCCTCCGAGACTGTGTCATGAGTCATTATCTATGGCTTAGGCCTTGGCGTAGAGCACAGAAAATGCATAATCACCAGATAATATGCTCCACTCAAAGCATTTTTTTTCATGTAATTACATTAACCCTGAAAATACTCCTATGAGGCAAATATTAATATACAGAGATTATTTATTCCTTCCTATTGCTGGAGAAATGATGGATAGTAAGCAGTTGAAAGGCCACTTGAAATTCATAATAGGGGCTACGCTTCTCCAACTAACACCAGTACCTGGGTCTGTGGATTCCCCATCACCTACCACCATTGCCTTTGAAGACTTATGAAGAACTGCTGTTCTGACTTCCCCCTAACCTGAATATTACTGATTTAGGGGAGAATGACCATTTCAGGGGGGCTGTGCTCTGTTCCGTGGGTGGAAGCACAGTAGCCCATTCTCTGTGCTGATCTCCGAGTGATTCCTAATGCAGCTGCTTAGATTTATGGCCAGTTGATGGGTTTAAGGGCTGTTGGCTCTTCTGTTGAAATTCGTATTAATAAAGACAGGGGCTCTATAAAAACTTACTGTTGAATGGAAGGAATGCATGAAGCATCACAGTGCAAGGATTATGACCTCTTCACAACTAAAAAGTGTGTGTGTGTGGGTGGGGGGGTTGGAACTAGGTCCTTTTTCATCGGGTTCTGTGGTCTTAAAAGCAAGTAGGCTTTGAGAAATTTACCCATAAAATTTACAGGACCAATTAAACACCAGCAATTATATATAAACTACAGTTTTCTTCTTCTCCACCACCACCACCACCAAAAGGTTACTTTTACTGCCAAGACATAATGTCTTTCTTCCTTCCTTTCTTTCCTTCCTTCCTTTCTCTCTTTTATTAAAGATCAGATGTAAACATCCCAAGGTTGAATTCTGGCAAGTTCCTTTCTTGTCCAAGTTCTTAATTTATGCCTACATGCAGCATACATCAGTTTTTAGCTACTTAAGAGAAAACAAATCTTGCTTATGCAATACAGTAGCATAAAATTCTGACAGAACATCCAAACTTGTAAGGGAGAGGACCCATTCCTCTTTTATGTAGACAATCTCCTCTGGCATTAGGAGCTAGCCAGGCTGTCAATGAACAAACAAAACTGAATGTGAGATGCCATGCAAAGGGCATTGACATTTGTTGTGTATCTGCCATGTTTTAGGCATCTATCGTACTTTACGTATGAACACTGTGATGCTTCAAGGTATGATTTCACTCCATTGTACAGATGAGAAAACTAAAACCAATAGACATTATGTAACAATCTCATCAGGGTCACCTTGAGATGTCGGGGTAGGTGGAATGCTGGAAATATTATAGCTCATAAGATTCCGTGCCCTAATCCCCAGAACCTGTGAATATAATGAGATATCACTCCCATGATTATGTTATATCATTGGGCTCAGTTGACCTTAAACTAAGGAGATATCCATGAACCTAATTTAATCAGATCAATTCTTAATCACACAGTTTTTCTCTGCCTGATACTGGAAGAAGAAGTCAGAGAGATTTGAACCATGAAAAGGCCCCATGTGCCACTGCTGGCTGGAGGATGGAGGGTGGTGCGGGCCACCTTCAAGGACTAGAGAGATACCTCCAGGAGCTGAGACTGACCCTCAGCTAATAGCCAGCAAGGAAACCAGGACCTCAGTCCTACAACCACAAGAAACTGCATTCTGCCAACAATCTGAATGAGCTTGGAACTGGATTCTTACCGAGAACCTCAGATGAGAGCACAGCCAGCCAACACCTCGCATGTGAGGTCCTCAGCAGAGAACTCATGCCAGGATTCTGACTTATGGAAACTGTGAGATAATAAGTGGGCGTTGTTTTAAGTCACTAAGTCTGTGGAATTTGTTATGCAACAATAGAAAACTCATACAGCAATTAAGTGGAGGAGCTGAGATTCAAATCCTGCTCCATTTGACTTCAACTGAGTGGTTAAGACAGCTTCCAGCCTAATCACAAAGCCAGCTTCAACAGATTAATGTGGAATAAAGAGCAAACTCATTTCCGTAACAGATTAGGAAAATTAGGTTAGTAGTTGTCTCCACCCCTTCATCCTCAGGAAGATTCACATTTCTGCTGGTGAGCCTTTCTTTATTACTACTGTTATTCATGTTATATTATTACCTTCCTTATATCACACTTCCAGTTTCTGAAATGCTCGCCCATTCATTATCTAATTTTTTCTTCACAATTACTCTGCAAAGCAAACAGAGCAGGCATATATCCTCACCCTCTGGATGAAAAAGCTGAAGACCGAAGCAGTTAACTGATTTTTCTATTAGTCACCCGATAAGTAAGTAGGAGAGCCTGGAACCAATCCTGGCTTTCCTCCAAATGCAATCTTTTTCTAGAGATTAAGCAAAGGAAATTCAGAGAAATCAAGTGACATGTCTGGGGCTGCAAATCTACCGGCCTCACAATCCCCTAGTCTCCACCGCACACTGACCTGGAATTCCTTCTCCCTCAGCCATCTGACATCAATTGTTCTGCCTCCTACAGCCAATGACTCAGATCAAGCACCCACAGCGTCTGTCCAAAGCAACACCCTTCTGACCTAGGTCCCCTCCTCACTCAAGGCCCTCTAGCCTTTTCCCCAGTGGCTACCCCCCTCCTGCCTCAGGGCCTTTGTACTGGCTGCAAATGTTTTCTGTGTCTGGGCCCTTCTATGTCTTCACTCTTCCCCTTTGCTATGTTAACTCCTAGTCATTCTTCTGAGCCCAGCTCAAAGGTCAGTTTTAAGGGCAACTCCTCTGAACCTCTAGGGTGAGTCAGTTTCTCTGTATACATCCTCATAATATCCTTTACTTTCCAAAGCTAGAAATTTATCCAAATTTGGGTATTACATCATTGAAGTCTATTTCCCCATTGTATGGCAATTCCATGGGAACTAGAAGAGCAACTCTTTTGCTCACCTATGTCTGGCATGGTCTGGGCACATACATGGGGCTCAGCAAATATTCGATGCATTAATGAATGCATTCATGCATTTATGCACACATGAAATAATGTAGTTACTCTTTAGGTAGGCAGGCCATTACATCAATGACTGCCCCTCCTAGTGGTGAGCCAGGGAAAGTACTTTGGCAATACTAGACCACATCTTTCTAACTCCACCATTCCTATACCAAACCCAAGTGAGTGTAGGGCCTTTCCAGTAAAAATGTTGCATCCCCACAGCCAAAACATCCGGTTGCAATCCTGACTGGAAAGCACCCTGGGCTGCTCGAACACATGCTCCGCTTCATGGGCTGATGTGGACGGTATTTCTCATCTCCTCACACAGATCTGCTGAGAGAGAGCCCCCTTTCCCCTTCCCCAGGCCACCAACTCTAACCCAGGCGCACACTGGAAGCTGCCGTGTAGACTGCTACTCCTGTGACTAGGTCTGTCTCTTCTCATAGAAGAAATCAGTTTTAAAAACTGCTCCACGTATTAGTCATTCACAAATAAATTGACTTTTTTATTTTCTTTTCTTGACAAGAGTTATTTCAAAAATTGAAAGGTTGCACTAGACAGTTACTAAGTTTCTTTCCAGTTCTGAAAACTTCTGTCAGCCTGAGATTTCCTGGTTTTGCATTTCAGGTGTAGCAGCCATCGTAACTCATTGAAAGAAGACAAACAGTGTCAAGTTCCAGAAAGTGACGAGGTGAATGCCCCCTCTATGGGGAGGGACACCAGTAATGCACAAAAGTTACTTTTAATCTAGTTTAAGCTCATTTATCCCCTGTGCTTCTGCCAACTAGTTAGCCATCAATTAAAAAATACTTTAGTAGAGAGGCTGTGACTTTAAAGAACACATCAAAGAACCATTTTGTTATATGAAGAGCTAGCTTCAATTATGTAAATATTGTTTGCTGAGGTTTTTTAAAAACTACAAATCATTGGCCAGGCTGACCATTATGGACTTAAATGTCTCACCTGTCTTATTCTATCATTGTCAATAATCACACGAGGAGGGCATACCAGAGAAAGTATTTTGGTCCTTGTTGCAGTTTGGGGGCCAGAAGGTACAGGCAATGAGTCTATTCATTCTGAGTAAGGAACTTACACCTGGGTTGTTTAGGAAAATCTGATAGAGGACGTGCAACTAGAACTTCTTGGAGGAAGAGTACATCTCCTTAAAGAGTACACCTTTAAAAAGCACATTCCAGCCCCAAACACAGAAACTCACACTCTATCACAATATGGGAATACTATTGATACTTATTAGTAGATTGGTTCATTGAAAAGTTTTGGGGGAATAATAATAATAATATAATAATAATAATAATAATAATAATAATAATAATAATAATTGCCAAGGTAGTCAGGTAGGGGCTAGATTAATAGGCCTTGAATGTCAGGCTAAGATGTTTGAACTTGGGAACCATTGAAGGTCGTTCAAGCTGTGGCTGATGTGCATTTCAGTGATGTTCTCCCAACCGTCTCCTGCATGAGGGCAGGTGTTCCTTACCTTGTCTGTGCACTCTGAGTATCAAGTTGACTGTGGGGACCCCTGGTCCAAACATCTTTCTTTAACAATCCTTGAGGGACTCTTTGAACATATTATATTGTGAAGTCATCAGACAAGGAATGAATGGAAAATTCACATATCCACATTATAGGATGGCCCGGCCCATATACAGTTTCTTCACACAAGAATGTAAGTATGTAACCAACAAACTGGAAATGTTATACGGACATCCCAGTAAGTGTTTGAGCCTTTCTTAAAACAAAGAAATTTGTGAAACAAATAAGTCTACCTGATATGAGGATTCGCATCCATCACCTTCTTTTAAGGGAAATATCTTTGTTCCAGGCCTGTCAAGCTCTTGTTTCACCTTCCGGATTTATGACAATTTGGTGATCCTTGTTAAGTACCTAAGTGGCCCACATTCCATGATAATCCACCATGGGTTGATTATTTCCTTGCATCAGGGATAAAAGAATAAAATTCAGAGATCAATTTCCTATCAAGCTTGCAATTTCTCAAAGTTAAATGTGTTAAGTAGAGATTTCCTCCACTATAATCCTAAACTCTAGCTACATTTTTTTCACTTAACCCCTGTGCGAGTCTGGACAACGCTGACATTTAATTAGGCATGTCCTCCAATGTGAGATCCAGCTCTGAGTGACAGCCCTGGGAACAGCTTCCTTTCTGGTAAAGACCACAGCAATGTGGGAGAGTGCGGGGTGATACAGTTTATGGCTTGGGAACAGCAGGGGCCAGGGGTTGGGTGTGGAGAGAGAGAATGCACAGGTTGCAGGCCCCTGGGCAAGTCTCCCCACTGCTTAGAAGTCTTTGCTTACTCTCTGGGTCACACTTTTGAAGTCCTTCCTGTCCGGGAAGCTTGGTTTTGCTTTTAACGGTGTGGGGCCCTTTATGTGTTGTTAGCTATGCAAATAGTATCCTACAGAGATCAGGCTGGCAGCAGGGTCACGTGTCATGCGAGGGAGCCGGAAAGTAGATCTGTCTCAGCCGGGGAATTATGTGAGGAGGACTGGAATTAAAGCCAGAGTCGGACTCGAAAGGAGAAATAAATGGTAGTGCTTCATCTTCAGGTATTATGTTTTTAATTGCAAGATGACAGGAGCTGCTTGTTAATTTAATGAGCCCACATCAAGGTCGTCTTTTTTTCTTTCTTACTTTCTTACACTTACTGAATAGTTTTAAAAGACCCCTTTTGTTCTTGAAAGGTGAAAGGATACATTTCCTAAAAGAAATAGGACCTCCAAACATCTTGCTAGGAATGTGGGAGTCAACTCTCAGAAAAGTATTTGGTTGCTGGAAAGCGATCATGAAATTGGGTTCTTCATAAACAAAGTCCTTCTGTAATTACAGAAAAAAGTTACTTGGAAACCAGTATACTAAGTGTGCCTGAAGTTAATCGCATTACAAAGGACTCCAATCTATATGGGCGGTTGAGTCCATGTAATTTGTGGGATTTCCATCTTCAGTCACATTTCTGTCCAGGTATTTGGTAGACAGGTTTTGACTGTACCCAGACAATTGTCCAACTATGGTGACTAGGTCAACGGAAATTATAAAAATGAAGATATCAATTTTTAAAAGAATGATTTTTAAGAAAGCAAATTTAGAAAAAGCACGATGCTTCTTTGGCTTCTTGTTTAATTTGTTCTATCACAAAATTCGAAAAAAAAGTGGAACATCTCAGAATTCATACACAATATGTTCATATTAGGTAATGAGGTTTTGCTGAATTAAGCTGAAAGGAAAACACAAATGGGAATAAGGATTGGGTAATGTGATTAAAGTTAAGATTTTTAGAGGAAATAGGGCTCAGAAATTAAAAGAAAGAAAGGAATGAAGTTTGGAAGAATGGACCTGTACAAGAAGATAAGAACACATATGCAGATGTGATTGTGATGGGGAAGTAGATTTTATTTCTGTTCTGAAGAGAGTGATACACACAAATGAAGCAGTTTGATCTCACCAGTCTTTAACTGGTGCAAATGTGATTGTAAATATTTAGGGTATATCACAAAGGAACTAATATATATTAAAATTTATTCTTAATAATTCCTAAGTTTATCCAGGATACTCTATATCAGTAGAGTCTGATTGCTAAAGGTGATGAATAAAATCATTCCTATGTTAAGTAACAAAATAACTTGGAGGGAAAAAGTGATTTTGAGTTATTTTATTATAAATTGTGCATTTGACAAGAACTCGGCTTACCATAATAGCAAATCATAAAGTTTGATCATGCTAACGTGAGAAAAGTATCTTGGGATTAAAATGATGTCATCTTCAATTCTCATTTTTCAAGGAGCTCCCAGAGATAAAATAGAAATTAAATCTTTCCTCATTTGCTGTTTAACTAACCTTTGCTCCCCATATTGTCACACTGTTCTTCCAAGACTGAGTATGATGAACCTACTACTAGCTGCTTCCTTCATTATTAAACTCTGATTAAATTATTAAATTTCAGATCTTCATAATTTCAAAAACCAATGCTCCCCATCCAAAATGAATTTTCTTTTCTTTTCTTTCTTTCTTTCTTTCTTTCTTTTTTTTTTGAGAATTTCATGAGATTTAATTTTTTTTAATTTCGCATTTGTCTTTTAGGATTGAGCTATATTTAAAAGTTCATGTTTTAATTTACTAAATATGCAATACAAAAATCCAGTTGTAGATCATTTTATTCCTATTACCAAACATTTTAAACAACATTTTTCAATTGATGTGAGAACAACCTTAAAATCTTGGTTTCGCTGGAACTTATCCTTCTAGAGTTTTTTCTTGAAATAAGGTATTTATTATTATTATTATTCATGAAACATAGCTTGCCACTATTTAAAAGGGGAAATAAAAAAAGGAATACCATTCTATTGAATATCCCAAGTTTCCAAATTTGCCAGCAACTTCTAAAGAGTTGTTATAGAGACTTCAGCGATGGCCCTAGGTAATTATTTCTAGAATGACGTTGCGTCTGAAAAAGCACTGCCAATTTACAGTTTCAAAGACCTTTTTTGGTGTTAATGAATAAGGATAACTATGGGACTTTTCTGTTTTCTGAGGGTCAGTTTGTTCTCTATGAGTATAATTATTCAGTTCCCTTTTTATTCCTTTCTACAGCACATGCATTCAGATCTTGAATGTAAAATTCTTTTCTGCACAGGTAGTAGGATTAAGTCTGAAGATATATAAAAGAAAGGAGAACTAGATAATCACTAAACTCCTTTTGAAGGCAGCAACATACAAGGGCATCTGTGGGCTGCAAATCTTTTCCCTCCAAATTTGTGTTAGTTCAGGTACTAGCTGAACCTCCCATGCGCTCTTCCTTCAAACCACACACTCCCCCTGGCAAATAAGGTCCAAACATCTTGACTGTGAAAACGGATGGGACCCAGAAATCACTGTGGCCTGCTAGCAACACCATAGGTGGTGCCATTCACTGGTCCTCTGCTCTACCCAACATTCCAGGGGGCAAGTGTTTCTGGTGGCCTTTGGTGAATCATCTAACTCTTACTATTTTTCATGTCTTCCTTTAAAAGAGAGAGGGAGAGAGAGAGAGAGAGAGAGAGAGAGAGAGAGAGAGAGAGAGAGAGAGAGAGAGAGAATGGGAGAGAGAGAAATGGGGGAGGCAATTCACATCTTAGTCTTCATCACAACACTTGTAAAACTGAGATTGCCCCATCATAACAGCAATAATTTTTGGCAATATGGAATTTTCTAGAAAGAATGTGGATGGGCATTCTAAGGCAATTCCACAGGACCTACTTGTATTGACGCATCAGTAAAATGTACCACACATGTACAGTTCCTTATTCCCTTGTACCTCCAAATTCTCACACTGCTCCTTACTCCTTATAAAGCCTTGGCCACATTTCCTAAGCTCTCTAAGCCCTGGTTTCCTAATGAGCCTTGACACACCAAACAATCTTGTTGTAGTCCTGTTAAAATTACCCTAAGACAAAAACAGTCTATGAAAAGTAGTTTGCTTGTGAGTGAAACCGAAATGACATTTTCTGTTTCTGTGTCCTCGACCCTCCCTTAACACCTTCCAACCTGCAGGGAAGGGTGGATTGGAAAGAGCTCATAGTGTGACACCCCCCCCTTCTTATCTTATCCCTACTCTAGTGGTGTGCTGTAACAACCAGCTGAGGGGGAGGAGGAGGGAGCCCCTGATTTGCAGCATTTTCCGCTTTCCTTGGTGTATATAGTCCTGCCATGGCTGATTTCAAGTTACCAACTTGACATTACCTGGCTCAAAAAATTCCTGAAATTTTAACCATCAGCTCTTGCAAGTGAGTACAAACCACCTCCCCCACACCACTGCTTCTTACCACTCATAAACACAGTTTTAGTAGTATCTACTCAATATAATGTGGATCTTTCAAACGTCTGATTTATAATCCCTAATGCAAGATTTTAGGGGTTTTTGATGGGAGATTTTAGGAAGGCAATCCAGTGCATATGACATACACATTATGTAACAGTCTTGCTGGAGTTTGGAGCAGCACCCCAAAATCAACCACCTTGATATTTCTGCAGTTAAATGAACAGAAATCCCCACTACATGGGCTTTTTAAAAAACTACAAATAGTATCCAACCATGGGAGGTGAGGTTTTTAATCAAGAAATGAGTTCAGGTCAGGCCTGACTTTGTTAAAAATAATTTAAGGAAAAAACTGCCCATATACAGGGTTGTTGGATTTTAGAAGTGAGGAAAAAAGATTGTGAGCTGTCGTTGTTTAGAGTATCTTCTTAGCAGGGCACACGTGTGCATTTGTCCATGAATGCTAGTTCAGAAGGCACAGGAGAAGGTGACCAAAATGGAGAGGGAAGATGGCCGATGCACAGTGTCGCAGGTACCGACAACTTCAGTGGCACGTGGTTACTTATGAGACAGGTTTGGGGTCACAGACCTCGTTCCAGATTCCCGTACTGCTTCTTACTCATCATAAAACCTTGGTCACATTACCTGAGCTCTCTAAGCCTCAGTGTCCTTGTTTATAAAATGGAGAGAATACACCTTGCTGGGAGGGTTACGCATGCACAGCGCTTAATGGAGAGCTGGGACATGGTAAGTGTTCAAACATCAGTAGCACTCATCGACTTGTAAGGATTTGTTGTAAAATTGCAAGAGAGAAGAGATACAGAAGAATGAATGGGAAAACATGCTTCAGGCCTCTGTCATCAGTTTATTGTTTACATTTTTGACTCATTACATTTTCGAGGGTAAAAGCAGTGGTATTTTCTCCCCATTCATTTTATTATTTTAATTATAGCATTCATGGCATTGAACTCTTGGAGGAAGGCTGAAGTATTTTCTATCAGTCTTTTCCTGTGCAGTTAACCACATGTCTTTAAAAAAGGAGGAGGTGGGGGGAGGAGTCATTCCTTCTTTCATCTTTGTCTGGAAAGTTATCCAAAAGCAATCGGGAGTGTAAGGGAAGGAACACACTGCTGGTCCACAAGCACAACTTGGCTCAAGGGAATGTTTGTTTGGCCCAAACGCTGTTTAAGAAAATTTGAATTCATATGCCTTAAGTGTACACCACGTGCTCACAACGCTGAGCTGCTGAACCTTTTTTGTTTTTAATTGGCCTGGCCCAGCCCCTGATAGCATTTAAATTTGAGATGCCCCATCTAAGGAGACGCCTCACAGTGTGCATTTAAGGAGATGCTGCTGTTGGTATTTAGGATGCGACAACCCTTTGTTGTGTTGGACTGTCTCCGCATTGTGGAAAGTTTAGCGACCCTGGCATTCAACCACCTGTAGGCCCCCACTCCCGTAGTGACCACTGAAAACTGCCCCCGCCCCATGCACACACATTTCCAAATGACTCTAAGGGGTGTAGTACTTCTCCTGTAAACAACTACTAAACATAACATTTTGGGGAAATAAAGTTGGAAGTAGCCCCTCCCTCTAACATATCTGACACAGAGAAAACAGCTCAAAAAATAAACTAAATTTCAAAACCTGCCAAATACACTCTATTATGAACTTGAAAACAAAGCTAATTTTGAAGCAGAAGCATAAACTGTCCAGTGTTGCTTTATTTCAGTGTAACATAACTAAGAATGCTTTCTATTATAAAGATCTTCAGGCTATCTGCATGAAATAGTATTGGATTATTTAACCAAGATGAATTAATCGTAAGTTTAAAAACAATTTTTTTCCTGCAAATATCCTTATTTACAAAGCATGTACATCTTACTTTACTATATTGGTCAAAGTTGATGATATTGACACAATTAGGGGAGTAGATAAACTTATGATATTGACCATGAGCTATTTCCACATCTAATTTTCACACATTTCTGTCATCCTTTTTGCATCTCTTGGTGCCTCTGTGCTCTCTTCTTCCCTAGGTGGTATCTGGGGTCCTCCTCCTCTATGGGGCCTTATTTACCAGCAGGAAATTATGTTTCTTAAGAAGATTTGAGGGCTGGCTGAGTGGTGCATTGGTTAAGAGTTGGCTTGGGAACGCCAGCTCTGAGCAGCAGGGCCCCGGTTCGGATCCCACATGAGGGCCAGTGACACTGCCCTCTACAGCTAAGTTGGTGAACAACAGCTCGACCTGGAGCTGGGCTACCATGAGTAGCCGGCGAAGGCGTAGGCTGCAGTGGAGCTGCAGTGGGCTGCCATAAATTACCGTGAGCAGCTAGCAGTTGACGTGAGCTGCCAAGGGCCGCTGTGATCAGCTGTTCAGTGGCCGGCGACTGATATGCCTCACCCGGGAAGAGTGCAATGATCACAACACCAACATGGGTCAGTGAAGTGACGTCCTCCACAACTAGACTGAAGAACAAAAGGACAGCAACTTGTCTGTTCCCCTTCCCCGATTCCCCAATGCTGTTCCCCTCCCCCAATTCTCCAATAAAATCTTTAAAAAAAAAAAAAAGATCTGATGCACTCATTATGCTAGGCTGACACTGGGCAGGAAAATCCTTCACTCTAGTACCCTTCATAAATAATAGGTTAACACCTGCTAACCCACTAGGCTACTAGTGAGGGGAATTTTAGGTACGATGTTGCAGGCCAGCAATGGGCATATTATTCTCAAGGGTAAGGATTTCCAGGTGTCTCAAATTCCTCTACCTACTTTTAGGCCCAGCTCAGCTATTGGGTTGTCGGAAAAGTCATGATGTATTTTTTCTGTTTTTCATTGCAAAAATGCGTCATGACTTTTCCAACAACCCAACAGAATACTAGTAATCATGAACATTTCTTATTTTACCTTTTCCAACAACCCAACAGAATACTAGTAATCATGAACATTTCTTATTTTACCTTTCACTTTTTGAGATTAGCACAGCTTCTTCTTTTTCACATGTTCTAGATAATCAGAGACTTCAGAAAAAGGAGCATCAGGACCAACGTAGACTCTGACCACTACTCCTGGCTGAGGGAATTTGAAGACACGGGTCATCCCACCACACACTTCCTTATATTCTTGACTTTCTGTCTTCCTTACTAGAGACTCTACACAAGCCCCTTCTCTTACCCTAATCTCCTTAATATGGCCAGCACACTGTAGGTCATTTTCAAACAAAATTTGACCTTAAAATAGCTTTTTTTTTTTAAAAAAAAAGGATAAATGCTACCTGAGGTGAGGTTTTTCTGACGTGCTCCTATAATCCAGTAGATGTGATATTTCTGATTCTGTGTGATCATAAACTTAGTCCAGCCATCATCAGCCTCATAAATGTTATCACCAAAAGTCATAAAATAAAAGCAAGGCGTGATTCAAACTTTTAACTCTGTAAACTTTGCAAACATTGACTGCCATATGTGTGTAGATCGGTGACCTTGCAATGTGATTCTATATGAGACTGTGTGGTTGCCCCACCTTTCATTAGAAACAACTGGATTAGTGGGACGCACCGGAGAATTGGACTGCACAGCTCTGTGTTTGAAATCTGCTCTGCCCTGTGCAGCGGTGTGGCCTTGAGCAAGTCACCGAAATTTCCTGACTCTCTCTGACCTTGCATGTAATTTAGGGATTGGAATAGCTACCTTACCAGGTCCCTATGAGGAATAAATGAGACGCTATTGGAGACACTCAATGATCTCAAAAAGCAAAAACATTTGAGATCTAGGTCTAGCAATCTAATTGATAGACCCAATCTTATCAGAGAAGGCAGAAGGTATGATTTGAGGGTTATGCTAGGCCTAGCTGGGTGGGGTCAGTTCTTCCTCGCACTTTTCCTGCTCAGTATCACAGGATTGCAGGAGTGGCAGTGAGGACACCCCTGCAGCCTGAATGTTCAAATTCCTCATCAGCTGGGTTTAAGCCATGGAAGGCACTGGATTGGAGGGTGAAGGAAGGGAGAAACTAGAGTATTTCTACCCCTCTCTGCCAGTGTCTAAAGCATTGGCTTTATCTCCAGCTCCCACAGGCAGCTTCCATCTGGAGCAGCCCCTCTCCCTGCCCCTCCATCCAAGGGGTGGTGGTAGCTTTCCGCTATTGTTAATTTCTAGACTGCTTCATTGTCTTCTTTTGGATTCTTCGTTTTTCCATCACTCGTGGAACAAATTCTCAGCATTAAAGTCTCTCTTTTGAAATACTTTAAGTGGTTTGTTTCCCTTTTTTGACCTTGACTGACTGGTATTAGTATTAGTATTATTAGTGTTAATAATCTCGACAAAAGATTTTTCCTTATACTGGATGCACCATTAGAAAGTCATTTCATTGGCGTCTTCTCCTTAAAGGGGGGAAAATAGCATGTTACTCACATAGAATGCTACATAATAGCTTTTTCAGAACTCTTATGTTGTCCTCTTACCCACCCACCCATCAAACATTTTGTATCCATTGTGAGCTAGGGGTTGAGCTAAGTGCTGAGTACACACAGATAACTAAGATATGCAGGTGTGTCAGAACAGGTGATTTCAAGTTCACTCTCTCAAGATCAGAACAGCAGAGCGCACTTATTTGGGAATCAGGAATGACAATGTGGGTTAGGTGCCGAGTGCTGTGCTTGGCATTCAGTGTCAATACACGAGATTTCCATTCCTGTTTCCACCTCCCACCTCATGAATAAAATGAGCTGAAGTGAAGTGGGCGGGACAGGAACTATAATAACCATTCCATAGATAAAGAATCAAAGTTCAGAATTGTTATCTGCCTAAGGTGAGCAGCTGGTAAGTGACAGAGTCTGCAGCTGGCAGTCAGATCACACTGCTTCACTCTACGTCATCTGTGCTAAGTAAGAAATGTGTGAATGCATGGGGCCAGAGAGCAGGGTAGCTGAGAGAGCATTTTGCAAGGAATGAGGAAACCCTAGTTCTACCTCCCTCCCTTCCTCTCTGAGTTGTCCCCAACCGCCACCTGCCAGACACAGACACACTCATAAGTTTGCTTCTTTGAACCTTAGGTCTTTTGAGTATCCAGTGAGGGCCAGCACCCAGCTCACAGGATTGAAAGAGCCCCAAATATGCTGGACACAGTTGAGGAGCTCTGCTCACTTCTATTACAGGTAACAACACAGAGAGAGATGGAGTGACAGGCACAGTTTTGTGTGAGCTCCAGGTACTGGAACGGGTCTAATGAAGCCTCCTGAGCCTGTTTTTTGTCTGTGAAAGGAAACTAGCACCTGTGCTGTGGACCTCACGTGGTGATTGCAAGACCGACTGAAACTTGGCTTTGAAGATGGCAAATGTCTGCTTTAGTCCCATTGCAAATCGTCCGTCGTGAATGCAAGCATAGCCCTCAGAGCTTTAGGTAATACAAGTCAGTTGTGGAGACAAAATAAATTGTAAAATGAAGCATAAAGTGCACGTTGTAGGGAGAGAACGGTGCCACTGTGTGCCCCTACTGCACAAAACCATATTTTGTTTCAAATCTTTATTGCAATTTCCATAACCATGTGCATTCATACAAGCAGATAACAAGGGGAAATCAACAACTATAATAGCTAACATTTATCCGGGCTTCATTACGTGCCAGGCCGTCTGAGAGGCCTTTCCTGTGTATTACCATATTGAAAGCACAGCAACTCCGTGAGGTAGGCACTGTCATCATTCTCCCCATTTTACAGATAAAGATACTGAGGCACAGATTTTAAAACCCCCTCAGGGCCTCACAGCTAGGAGTTGGTACAGCTGAAAGTCTGTGAACAAGTAATGGAAGAGTGCATTCTTACAAATGACAAAGCCTAATGGAGTCCGTAGGCAGACCTGATAGTATGTCTGCCTCTGAAGGGAGAGGTGTTAAGAAATCTCTGCGCATGCTTTTGGGGGTCATCTTATAGGCACCTTTGACTCAAGTCCTAATTCTACCACAAAGCGGTACCTTTAAACATTTATCTGGCTGTTACAAAGGTTAGTCTTCTTTGCCTCCTTTTTCGCTTTTACTTTCTCTAAGCAAAGGCTGTTTGGTACATTAACTGAGGTGATAAAGGTAACGATGCCTGAAAAATAGAGAGTTTCCCCTTTTTTGTACATATTACCCAGAGCTTCTGTGTAATACTAGAAAAGGTTGACTTAAAAGAATTACTTTTGGTATTATTTTAAAGAAAAAAGAAGAAACCCTGAGGATCCTGGAAAGTGAAGAAAAGTGACGTGTTTGCAAAAACAGTAGCAGGATTTTTTTTTTTTTTAATTCCCCCGCCGCCCCCCGCTCCAGGGGCTGTAATTTGACTGCGCTCTTTGGCAGCGGTCCAGAGACAAGTCCAAGTGCTTAATCTTTCTCCTTCTCTCTCCCCCTCCGCCTCCCCACCTTCCTCGCCCCAGGGCAGAGGGGAGGCGGGACGGGGGGATCCGCAGCTCGCTGCCGGCGGAGTCCGCAGCTCCGCGCTGAGAGGGGCGGGCCGGGGCGCGGCCGAGCGGCGGGGCCAAGCCCGAGGAAGAGGAAGTCGGAGCTGCAGCCGCGGTGCAGGGCGCTCGGCGGGCGCCGGAGCCCGCGCAGCGCAGCGCAGCCGCCCCTTCCCCACCGGACCTGCACGAAGCGCGGCCCCCGCTGCGGAGCCACCCCTCTCCGGGTAAGCGCCGGCTTCGCCTTCACGCCCGGGGTGCTTTTCCAGGGATGGACCTCTCGCCGGGAGCCCGGGGGAAGGGGACCCAGGGACCCTCGGCCGGGCGTTCCAGGTCCGCAGGTGGACACGGGCGGAGCACGGTGCCCGGGGCCCCCCTTCCCTGCGCGCTCCCTCCCGGGTGGGGGCAGACGGTGCTGGGGAGCGCCCCCGCCGCGGGGACCTCGGGCCCGCCGCTGCCGGCTGCTGCCTGGAGGGGGCGACCCGCCGCCGCCGCCGCTGCCCGGCTCCGCTCTCCCGGCCCCCGAGTTGCGGCGCAGCCTCGACCTGGCGGCCCGGGGTTCCCGCCCCTCCACCCGCAGCCACGGCAGCTGCGATGCTGGCTTCTCCGAGAAGGGGCTTCTGCGCGCACCCCGGAGGGCTACCAGACCCAGCCCCACCACGCAAACGGGGCAGTCCCAACACGGTACCCGACCGCCAGCCACCCTAGGTCATCTCCCCAACACCGGTCCCGGTGCCTGGGCCCCAGCAGCGATGAACCGTGGCGGGAGCCGGAGGCCAGGGCGCCGGGGCGCGCCGGGCTTGGAGACCCTGCCTTCCTCGTCACCTTGGTGCCCCAGCTCCGCAAACAAGCCTAGGGGTGGGGGGGTCGAAAGCCGGTGTCTCGCCAGTCACGGGAGTAACAGGTAACACCTGGTCTCCTCTGGGACTGTGCCAACCTTTCTGGCCTCGGAGGACAGTGGGGGGGGGGGGGTGCGCGCGGGGAGGGGGTCTGCGCTGACGCCGGCCACTCTCCCCTTTGTGTCCTCTGTTGAGTCTGGTTCTTAAAGCAGAAGCCTAAGGAAGGCCTAACTGGGAAAAGCCGTTATGCTGTTAAATTTCATAACGTTCATTGGCAACAATGAGGTGGATCACATTTTTTTTTTTTAAATGCTCTGGTCGAGTCTTTTCTGTAGAGCTGGTATTTCATTAAGTCCTGGTCCTTAGTTCTCCCTTTGTACCACCCTCAGGTGGCCACGGCTACTGCACATATTTTTGAAATCGCTGAGTTTGAGTCCGGTGGGAGGCTGTTTCCAGCCTGCGACACAAAAGACACTGTCGATCTCCGAGGGAGAGTCGGTTTGGGGGTTTTCCGACAGATGGGTTACAGAACCACCTTTTGTTTCCTATTTAAACCAGGAGGAGACCAGAATGTTGACTCGAGGTCAGATTTGTCATCGAACAGAATTCCAGGCGCAAATCGCTGGTGTAATGCTATAAAAATAGTTATCAAGTGTGAAAATCAGCATCTCCTGGATTCTCAGTTTCTGTAGTTGGCATACTTTTAAAGAATTTATAGACTTTGATGAAACGTTATTAAAACACTTCCAAGCCCATCCTGTCAGGGAATAAGAAAACTACATGGTAACTTGGGCTTTGCCAGGTGAGACCTCAGGTGGCCTTGGCTGCTGCCCTCAGAAAGTGATTTATATGAACCAGGTGTCTCCTAAAGCTTCGTGCTCACGCCTCACTCCCCTGCCCTCCCCCCCTCTCCCGGTATTTATTTGGTCTACAGTATTTAAGACTTCGATACAAAAGTGATGGTTTGCTATATGACCCTCTGCCTTCCCAGTTCCTCATTTCTTGTCTTGTTTGAAGCCCCATGTCTAAGCCACCAGACAACCTGAAGACATGTTTTTCCCCAGAGGTCTGGGATCTCTCTGGCTTCATCCTCAAAGGAGCATCCACAGCCGTTACTGCATGACCTTCCTTTTTCCCCTGGTGTAGCCAGCCGGTCCCTGAGCCTCTCTGCTGAAGGGCAAAGCACAGTGTGAGACAGTTCTCTGGCTGGCAGACCCATCCCCTAATCCTGCTTGTCCTGGGTCCAGTTTTCCGGCTCATCTCCATCTTCCTGGCGGGCATCAGCTTCCTTCAGTGCCTGTAACAGGGGGATGATTGTTACCAAATACAAGCTTAAGTATTTCCATGGGAGAGTCAAACTGTACTTCAAAGAGGTGAAATGATCACTTTTTAGCAAACCAATAGGAAGTGGCAATCATTTTGCAAACCCAAGAATAACCAGTACTGTTTTGTTCTCCTCCTGTGAGGAGATGACTTTTTAAGTGATTTAATTAAGATTTAATGGTTCGTGGTCTGACATAATACGGGAAATGCTTCAGTAGCACATCTTTTGAGCCCTTAGTAAACTAAAAGCAATTCCTGGATCTATACTCTGATTCTTAATGGCTGCAATCCACTTTTTGCAGGTTCCTCCCTCCCCCTTTCATTGCTGGTCTTTCAAACAGTTATCATCTTTTAATCCGCCAGCAGGGATGACTAGATCCATGGAATATTGAAACTAGAATGTAGGGGCTGCTCCAAAACTTGGACGATCTAGTCCAGCCCCTACATCTTCAAGATTTAGGAAAGTGCTCGAGGTTAAGATCAAGCGCTCTGGAAGTAGCCGACCTGTGTATGAAGTTTGCCTCTGTAGCTCATTAGCACTGAGACCTTGACCCCTCTAAGGAAATTATTTGGACATAGATTATTTATAATCAGGAAAATGGAACAATCGTAGTTGATTACTCTCTCCAGATTATCTCACCTTTGCTCATTTCTTCCTCTGTAATTTAGGAAATAAAAGCCTTTCCCTCTGCAGTCATGCTGAGCATTGATGATGATTAATGAAATAATTCGAGAGTTTGGCACATTGTGTGCTTTAAAAATGATTGCTGTTGATGAACCGAGTCTCAAGAATGAGGGATTTTGCTGGAAGCTTCATTGGCAGAGCTATGATTTAAACCAGGTTCTCTTCTCTTTCCCCTGAACTGCACTACTTAGAAATGATGGTGGCATGGAGGCATATTTTTAATTAAATGTAATGGGTCAATTTTTGAGGAAAAAAAAATTGCCGTCTCTTTTGACCTATGAAAACCATGATTTCTAAGGCAACATGTTCATGTATTCAATCAAGCAGAAATGGGAATGGAAACATTTTCTAGACAGAAACCCTAAGCAGCCTCCTTCTTGGGTGTGCCAGGCATCTCAACTATTGAGCTTTATCACAACCTGTATCAGCCTGGTTTTATAAAATGAAAAGCTAACCCCGAACCATTCAGGCCTTCAGATCCGTGGGCGTCTGTGCCAAGTAGAACTTACTGTAGAGCCAGCTTTCAAGTAATTAAGAGATAACTGCATGTCCTTCTTTATGTTGCTCATGCTGATGAAGAGCCACAGGTGCTTTAGCAAAGGTGATAGAAATATAGCCTACCCATCCTAGCACGGTGGCCCAGGTTTGTTGCAGAATAACCACGGCCACTGGTTATCCAGACGCCGCAGAAGAGCTTCACAATGGCTGCATGATTCCCATCCCAGTGACTAGGGGTTGATTGTACACTATATCTGCTGTGGTTTCCATGTTGGAGTCATGCTTGAGTATCTTTTCAATCTGTATACACAAGGTCACTAAAAAAAATGTTTTGTTGGTTTTTTTTTTGGTTTTTTTTTGAGGAGATACAAGCCAAGTAAAAATTTTCAAACCTAAACTTCTTCTTTTGGTAAATATTGAATAACTGTTTGACGGAAGGCTAAAGAATGCTGGATTCATGGAACTGTAAATGCATAACCTTCCTCTTCTTTCTTCTTTCCCCATATCATCTTAGAGGAAAGGCAACTTGAAGCATGTTAATGTTAGGCTAAGTTTTTAAAAGATGCCAGCTACACCCACTTGATGTACTAACCTGAGGAGAGGAGAGTCAGGGTTTTCACAGGTCTTTAATTAAGAAAGTTGTTTTGGCAAAAGCTTTAATAACCAGGGTTCTTTAGCGTCTACAGAAGCCACTCATCACCAGCATTAGGAAGAGCAAACAGTCACAGCATTTGGCCAACAGCTAGCAAGCCCATAAGTGTAAGGACATCTTTTTAAAATATCCAAGACAGAGTTCAAATGGGCATGAGTCTCATAATCACTGAAACTTTAGAATTCTCACAAGAGGAATTACTAAATGAATAAATCCCCATACCATGAAATTAGCTGTAATTATTGAAGTGGTAAATGAATCTAGTTCTCTATGTGTCTAGTCACAGTGAGTTCTTAAGAGACCTGTGTCTGAATAGAGACAGCGGAGGACGATGAGAAGCTCTAGATCAGGGGTGGTAAGCTGATTCTGAAAAGAGCCTGACAGTATTTTAGGCTTTGTGCTCCTTGTATGTCTCTGTCATATAGCCTTTGATTGGGGGAGGAGTGGTTTGTTTGATTACAACCCTTGAAAATTGTGAAAACCTTTTTTTTTTTTTTTTTTTTTTTTTGCTTGAAAGTCACACAAAACAGGCTGCAGGCTGGATTTGTCCAACTCTGTTCTAAATGACATAGTCTATGTGTGTGATTAGCCTACAATATTTTTGTAGGGACCCAAAATGACAAATTTCATAGAGATTTCGTAGAAATCTAAGCTGATTTCTATGTAGACTGACTTATAATCAGATTTCCTTTGTTGCTCTTTTTTCCCAGCCACTCGTCTTTATGTTGTCTTTACACTGGCAAAGCCCACATTGAAATAGGTCATTGATGAAGGCCATCGATCATACAAAACAAAGTTCAGACCCCCGAGCATGGCACCCAAGGCTCTTGTACCTACTTTTCTTCTATCACCTCCCATGTGTACCCTATATTGCTCTATCATTCGAGGTAACTTGCAGAGCACCAGCTGGGCTATGTTCACTCCCAATGATGGAGGGATCCTTCCATACTAAGTTTAAATCTCCATCTTTTCCTTGGAGCCTCTCATCTTACTGGGCAGAGATGTAGACACCTTCACTTCTGTCTTAACATAGGACCTTATACATGAAGTACTTAGAAAAACAGAGGAATGTTCAAGGGTAGGGGAAGAGCTTTATTCCTCTCTGTAGCTTCAGGGATCTTGCCATACATCTTTGAACCAGTCTCAGAATTCAGACAGAACTTTCCAGGGCTCGTATGTGATGCACAGTATAACATGGTGCCCTTGTGTCTGGCTTTGAAGTCAGGCTGAACTGAGGTCCCATCGTGGCTTCTCCTCTTACCTGTTTCAGGTTGCCTCATCTTTAAACTTGCTGGGAATAAATGAGACTTTCCTCTGTAAAGCACTTATTAGTTCAGGGTCTGACATGTAGCAATTGCTCAATAAATGGTAAGTTTCTTCATTTCAGAGCCATTTATTGAGAACCTACTGTGCCTAGAATGATGCCTGATGCTCTCCTAGGCCAAGCAATGAACACAAGATTCATGGTCTCCATAGAGAAGCGATCATCGAAGTGGGAGAATCAGGGTGATGGATGGGGCACCTCAGACTGGTGCTCCAGGAAGCTTCTCAGAGAAGGCAACATTTGAACTGAGACTTTAATGATATTGATGAGTTCCTGTTTCATCAAACCTAAGATATTTCTGAAATACACCATTTAAAAAAATGTACCACAAAGAAAAGAAATGCTGTCGATAAAATTGACACCACCTCCTGTAAGATGCTTTCATAAGCTGTGAAAAAAAGTGTTGCTTATCAGCAATAAAATGCATTAATATTTGTGCTCAATAAGTATCCATTGAATAAATTAGTCTTATGCTATGGTAGCATACAAGATTCCGCTCCAGTGGTTTATTTACATTGTAACTGAGTTTCTGTCTTCTGTTTCTTAGTCTGGGAGGTTGACTGAAACCTGGCAAAGAGTTAAGTATTAATATAGCAAATGAAAGCTTTGTAAGACATTTGTGATCCGATGTGTTTTTAAAAGTTTAAAACATTCACTTTGATCATTCAAATGAACAAACTGTATTAGTGAATCCTGTTTAAGTGAAACTGACCTACAGAGTCTTGGGTATGAGTAAAGTTGAGCAGCTCTTGAAGCCAGAGAATTCCTTTTGGCAGCTGTCTGCAGAGATGGGTGAAATCTTAATGCCCACAAATGCCTTGCGAAGGGCAATGAAGGCATTAGCTCAGAGCTCGCTGCCTTCTGTTTTCTAGATTTAATTTCACATAAACACTCCTCTCCCGGCATCCAAAGGGGCTGATCACCTCTGATCGCGTAGGTCCTTTTTGACAAAGAAATGGAGGGGCTCCATTTAGAGCCAACCCCCTTCTTTCCTCCAGCAAGCCTCTGGGTTTTCATACTCCAAGCAGTGTTCTCTTCCAATACTTCCCCAGCCTCCTCCCTGTTCAGAGAGTAGGCTACTGCTTAGGTCTTTGCTTTCTGACCGCCCTCTAAACACTGAGTCCTCCTCAAGACCTTTTTCTGCGCCCAGTGTGATGCCTATTGTCCCTCCTCCAACTCCCCCTTCCATCCAGGATTCTTAAACTCCTCGGTTTCTGGTTGACTCATTGGGGAGCTTTGACAACACTTGGCTATTTGTAGCTCTAATTAAGTGTGCTTTCATTCTGTTTGATTTCCATTTCAACATGCCCCCCATGCTGGCCCTCCACACATGGTAAGCTCATCCTTCCTAATACCCTCTGGGGATCTGGTCCTTTGGGGGCGCTTTCCAGCTCCTCCCATGCTCTCCCAACTCTGTGACTGAAGCCTCAGCAAACTTCTCTCCCAGCACCCTGCCTGACTGGGAGGGGTGGCGAGGCTCTTGGCCAAGGAGGGAGCAAAGTGCAGACCTTTTTCCTTCCAGAGCCACCTTCTGTTGTGGCTGAAGCCCTTATGCTTTAATTGGTCTTCAGAACCAACATCAACTCCAGCTGAAATCTGAGTCTTTGGAAACCAGTAGAACCAAAGGAAAGGCCGCATGTAGGCATTCCAGGGATGCGTGTTCCCGAGAGTCCAGCCAGCCTCAGGATGACTGAAGACTGCCTCTGCAGGTTGGGCTGGAGGGGGAATGGGGAAGATGGGAGGCCACGAGAAAGGGGTGGAGCGACTGCTCCCAGGCCATCCGAGAAGTCAGCCCTCTGGCTGTGTGATTATAGGCAGCCCTCAAACACTAACATCTGCGCCTCTCTGATGCGCTGCGAGAAAGGAAAAACTGTAATCTGGGGCGTAAATATACCATCCTGTGTTGGCTGTCTTTAGCCAAGTGAACCTGTTATTAGTTTAAGCATCTATGTTGTGCTGGAATATTACAGCTGCCTCAAAGGAGGAAATGGGGGCTGCTCTGAAAGAGCTTAGTTTCAAATATTTGGGTGTCTCCCTGAATATGTAAAAATTGGGATCAACTAAATACTTGAAGTCTGAAGCCTAAGCGTCAAAATGAAGAATCTAGGATTACAGAGTGGGTGGGAGAGGAGCATGTTGGAGGAGGCATAGACTTGAAAATTTAATTTTCTGAAAGAAAAGCCTTCCCTTACATCATGCCTTTCCCACCCTACATCCGAGTTTTTTAGAGAGTTAGTTAGTTGCTAAGGGTTACTGAGGGTGGGGCAGGCTGTATGGGTGATGCGTTGGGCAGGGAACAGAAACAGACGTGCAGATGAGCTGACTGGGATCGGCCGAGTCCAAGAAAGTGTTTGGGGAAATATTTGGAAGCTTTTGGAATATAATGCTGGAGGGAAATCTTGGTGGTCTTGGCTTTTTTCCACTTTTCTTCACTGTCTATATAAGCTACATGTTTATTCCCACCACTCTCCCTCCTATAACAGTTGTTTAGATTGAACTCTAAGGAATGCCATTTAATCACATTTAATGAGATCTGATCTTGAAACTACAATGACAAAGGAAGTAATGTGAAAATAATGTTCCTGTGGCACGTGGAACCTTGTGGGCCATGGGCGTACTGTATCAATGAAACATTACCTTTAGCAACTTAGAATCCAGATGCCTTCCAAAGAGTGTCATTATTATGAAGCATTCTTTTTTTTTTTAAAGATTTTTTTTATTGGGGAACTAGGGGGATGGGAACAGTGCTGAGGAATTGGAGGAAGGGGAACAGACAAGTTGCTGTCCTTTTGTTCTTCAGTCTAGTTGTGGAGGACGTTGCTTCACTGGCCCAAGTTGGCACCATCATTGCNACAGACAAGTTGCTGTCCTTTTGTTCTTCAGTCTAGTTGTGGAGGACGTTGCTTCACTGGCCCAAGTTGGCACCATCATTGCGCTCTTTCCGGGCGAGGCAGATCAGTCGCCGGCTTCTGGACGGCCGCTCACTGTGGCTGCTGGCTATACACGGTAGCCCATGGCAACCCACTGCCACAGGGGCTGCAGCCTACGCCGTTGCTGGCAACTCATGTCAGCCCAGCTCCAGGTTGAGCTGTTGTTCAGCATCTTAGCTGTAGAGGGCAGTCACTGGCCCTCATATGTGGGATCTGAACCGGGGCCCTCTGGCGTCCCAAGCCAGTTCTTAACCATCGCGCCACTCGGCCGGCCCCCTATGAAGCATTCTTACGTTTTCTTTCTGTCCTTCTTTTTTGGAACTATCCTGGTATGACAGCAAATCTTATGAAGTTCTAAAAACTGAGTTGTAATGAACTCCATCATAACAGTGCCTTTCAAAATCCAGAGTACCCCTGAGGGGCAAAAAGATTCGTTTGCTTTATGGTCTGCCTTATCAAGATGCAGTGCTGTCTAATCTAATACTATAGTTTAAGACATTTCCAAATAGGAAGTTCAGAGGTATTTCTCTTTAACTTATTATATAAATGTTTTAAGCTTAGCATTCCTGTGCTCGCTGAAGACACAATAGCTAGCAATAGTTCTAAATAGTCTAAAAATCCCCTTGGTTTTGGGCTACTAATCTATGCAGGAAACTAACTTTGCAGATGTTCAGAAATGTGGACCATATTCTTGTCTGAGAAAATTCTTATTTGATACTTCAATATGCATAATAGATATAGCAATCAAAGTTAATACTTTTTGCTTTCCTTGCTTTTGTAGTGCTAATTCAAACATTGCTTCTATGACATTAATTATGGGGAAAATGTATGCATGGAAGAGATCAATTTGTTTTTCTAAGATCTGAAAACTCAAAGTTGAAATGTAGGAATAGTCTGGAATTAGGCAGTCTATGTGTATGTCATTTGGAAGTTATTTGGGGCTAAAACCATATAATAAAAATCTTATGGGTTTGAATGCATTATGTATAGCGTCTAGTAAATAATAAGACCTTGATAAATAGTGGCTCTTTTATTATGTTTACTGGGCATCACATTTAACTTTTATTCCCTGCTCCTCGATGTCTGGAACAATAAGCCAACATGACAATCCTGGGAAAAGCCATCCAGATGGTTGGAGAAGGGCTTTCAGTTTCCTTAGGCAAATAGTCAGTGGTAAGAAAGAGGAAAAGAGGATCGCATTTTTCTGTTTGTTTTACTGTACGTAGAGACATCATAATGTTCATTACACTTGGGAATTCAGATTAGAATTAGTTTATTCGATAAATATAATTCCTTGAGTTCTAGGGATACAGCGATGAACAAAACAGACCAGAAATGGAGTGAAGGGGAGGGAGGGAATCGCTATGCAATGAGTGTGTTAAAGAAAAGATAACAGGGAAATGGGATGGGGGTGCGGGCAGCCTGTTTGCCTGGGTACCAGAAAGGCCCATGGGAGAGGTAGTGTTGAGCCAAGGTTTAAATAATAAAAAATGACCCAGAGAAGGTCTGAGGAAAGAACATTCTAGGCAGAGGGGGGAAAAAAAAGATGTATGGAGGCCTTCATAGAGAAATAAGCTCTGTGTTCTAGGAAAAGAAAGGCGGCTTATGTGTGTGAACAAGCAGTGAGTGGGAGATGACGTTGGAGAGGTGGGGAGAGCCTGGATTGTGTAGGGCTGTATCATATCAAAGGCCTTTCCGATGGCTTTAAAGTGCCATGCAAAGCCACTGTTGGGTTGGGAGCAGCGGACTGGCGTATCTGATGACTGCCCAGCTATCACTCAGATATAGCAGTTGGGAAGCAACAGCAGTGGTGCATAGCAGTGGAGCAGAGCGTATACTAGCAGAGGAGGTGGTGAGAAGTGGCTTGATTCAGCACGGGAATGTCGGCCAAGGCAGTGCAGCTCAAGAAGAAGGAATTGATGGGGATTAAGAAGCATTGTGGCAACTCTTCTTTGCTTTGTCCTACCTGCTTACCAGTCTCCACCTTTAACTTCCATTGCCCTCTCTCCTTTGGCTCCTCTAAGTAAAGTAACCAAGGCAGCACATGGCCATGAATGAGCTACCTGTGAGCTATGACGGAATAAGCTCATCTCCCCCCAGGCCCCCTCAGAGCTAAGTACCCCTTCCTTCCAGCTCCATAGAGTCCTCAGTTCCTCATTTCTAGTACTTAGGATGTGACATTTTCCATAACCATGTCTGCCTTCCCTCACTTGACTCTGAGCTCCCGAGGGCAAGTGCTTGCACAAAATAATATTTTCTTCTACTACCTGAAATGAGCTTTAAGAAATTTAGGCAAAAATCTTGGTTTTCACAAATTGAAGAAAGGAAATTTTGCGTAGATAGCTAAACCTTTAAAGAAGAAGAAGGAAGAAAAGGCGGAGGGAGGAAAGGAGAAAAAGGAGACGGAGAAGGAAAGATGAGGAAAGGTAAGGGAAGGAAACCCATGGGAGAAACCTAAATGTGCTTTGAGTTAACACTCCATAAAGGTTCCTCTAGGAAAGTGTTTTTGTTCAAATGATTTTCTACAAGGGGAGTTCAGTAGCGATAGGTTGGAAAGTTGAGTGGGTCTGCAGTCAATGCAATGCTCATAAGTATTTACGTCCATTGCCTGACTTGCACTGGTTTTTAGTGCACTTGGAAACTCAACAGTGTTTATTCTGGAATAGAAACAATTATCAGAGAAACTGTAGTGGTAAGAAATCTTTGTAATGTTCCAAGCCAGTTGAGTGACTACTATTTCCAGACAGGAATCAGCTCTCCTCCAACCCTATCAACATGCCTTCGTAGGCATAGGGAGGGCATCTCAGACCTTTTGGTGGGTCGTGACTCCTGGGGCATAGAGATTATGCCATATTCATCCTTGTGTTCCCAGTGGAGACCATGGTCACAGGCACACTGTTGACCTTGAATCAATTGTCTGACTTGAAGTGTGGTCCAGTTCTCTGTTTCCACTGTAGAGTGGAATTGAGAAGTTTCATGTTCAATGCTAGCGTGTGATTTTGGTGTGAAAATCTTAATTCTAGTTTACCAACTTAGAACTTAGAAATGTAAAAACATTTTAAATGTTTTAAAAGTCTATTTGTTATTCTCCTATTCAGAATTTAGCACTCTTACTGGGAAAAATAAAGGCGTATAACCAAACCATATCATTTAGTATTGGTACAAAAGTTGCATTGTTATTTGTAAATTTAGTCTGTTAAGACAGGTAGGTCTTTGAAGGACCCCATCATGTTAAAAGGGAATGGATTCTTAACTTTAGTTAACCTAATTTTGGTTACTATGCCTATTAAAAAATTGTGAAATGAAATTCCTCTTAGAATATTCAGATTTAAAATTTCTGGCTCAAGTAGTGATGTCCTATTGTGTCAAAATAAATCAAGAGAATAACTGCAATGGGCCTGTCTGAGCCTCCCACCCTTATTCACTTGCCTTCTGGGATTTATCTATTGGCTTTTACACAGCTAAGTCCAAGTCACCCACCCAGAATTGGACTCATAATCTCTATTTGCAGGCCTACCTCTAACTTCCTAGGGTTGTTTTTCTTCCTCTCCTTATCCATTTCTTAGTTAATAGCACCGTAATTCCCTGGTCACAGCGAGCCACTTTCCTTCCCTTTCCTGCCTTGTCCAATCAGTTAGCAAAAACTTCCTAAGGAGTTCTCAATCCATGTTCACTTATTCATGCCCCCTTCCCACCCTTTAGGACGCTTATCTCTTGCCTGGACAAGGAGAATAATTGCTGAGCTGGCATTGATTGCTGTATCTGGAACACAGATCTGACCAGTGAATGCATTTTCATAGGGACCTCTTCTCATGGCTTAACCCAAAGGAAAGGGTTGAGTCCCAGTTGGAGAGCTTTCAACGTCTCTCTGGTCACATGCTCCATCTCGTACCTCAGATCCAACCCGCAGGCAAACGCTGCGGGCTGTTCAACATGCAGCATCCTACCACTCTTTTTTTTTTTTTTAAAGATTTTTTTATTGGGGAATTGGGGGGATGGGAACAGTGCTGGGGAATTGGGGGAAGGG
>NW_017731391.1:1766009-1769429 GCF_001890085.2 Hipposideros armiger | reverse complement strand
CAGCTCCAGGTTGAGCTGTTGTTCAGCATCTTAGCTGCAGAGGGCAGTGTCACTGGCCCTCATATGTGGGATCCGAACCGGGGCCCTCTGGCATCCCAAGTGAGTTCTTAACCATCGCGCCACTCGGCCGGCCCCATCCTACCACTCTTGACAGCCTTCACTGCTCCCCTTGGTCCAGTCCACGGCCCTGTCTCCCTGGATTAATGCAATAGGTCCCTAACTGGTCTCCTTGCTTAGACCCATGCCCCCTACTATCTCTTATGTACACAGCAGCTGAAGTGATCCTGTTCCTATGTCGCCTAATTCAGACTCCTCTAGTGGTTGCCTTTCTCCGACTCAAAAGCAAGCCTACTGAAGAGTGTCTGAGACCCTCCCCAGCCTGGCCCCTGCTCTGCCTTCTTGCTCTGACCTTATCTCCTGCTCCCCTCCTCATGGTCACTCTGTCTGGGCTCGCTGGCCTCTTTGCAGTTTCCCAGGACGCCAAGTAAGTTCCAGCCTCAAAGTGTTTTCCTTACTTCTGCCTGGAGCATTCTTCCCTAGATAGTCAAGCCTTACTGTCTCGCTTCTTCCAGTTCCCTGCTCAAGTGTCCTCTCATCCCAGAAGTCTCCCAGATCCTGCTTTATAAAATCAGAACCCCCATGCCTTGCAAGCCACAGCCTGCTTACCTGACTTCATTTTTATGTGTAGCATTTATCAACACCTCACAAAGGAAACATGTGTGTCTTCTCTGTCCTTCATGAGAGGAGAGACCTTGTGTTGTTCACACTGTATTTCCGATGTTTTAGGAACAGTGCCCAGCACAGAGAGAAGCTAAAACATTTTTTGATTAAATCAGTATCACCGCACCAATTGCCATTTGTTGCCTCTAAGTAAGGTAAGTTCTGGTTGTCTAATACTGTTATACCACATTCCAGATGGAGATCAGAAGCCTAAGGTGCCGCGTGTGGATGTGTGTGGTGGTGGTGGGTGTGTAGGTGTAGAAGTTGTGGAGAGCCCCACCTTCCTCCCTTCCTGCTCCCGTACCCCTGGGATTCTGAAGAGGCTTCCTTGGGGGGCAGGGGGGGGCGGGCGCGGGAGATACTGGGCCTCTTGCCTGCAGTGTATGCTGTCTAGCACCATCCTACCCAGGAAAGCTTGCTTGCAGCTGTTCCCCCATATCTGCCCTCCACTCCACGCAGGTTGCGCACCCATATTTAGCCATATCCACAGTACCCACAGCACCACACAACATCTCGTGTGTGGCCGACACTCAGGAAATCCCAATTTGCTCCTTGATACTTATGGCTACTCTTTTACCCTTCATTTATCCGAATGTTGCTTATCAATCACAATAGGCAATGTGGTGTGCCGGTTAAATGGTCAGATTCTGGAGCTGGACTACCTGCGTTTAAACCATGTTCCACCACTTAGAGTTTGTGTCACCTTGGACAAGCTGTCAAGACTCCCTGAGCTTAGGGGCAGCATCTTAGAGATGAGGGAAAGAGTGCCTTCCAGTTCCAGTTCCCATCCAAGCATTCTGTAACATGCTTGCAAAACCTAGTTCTATCATATAGAAAAGTTAGGTAAATATCAGCCATTATTTTCATTAGCATTTCTTTAAAACTCACCTTTTTTCCTAAAACTCAAATTGCTCTCTTGTTTCTCAGAAAACTGGGTACCCTTTCATTACCATTTTATTCAGCTACATGGGTATTAATGCCTTACACGGATGCAGTTGTGAACTCATGTCTTCTTAATTTATATGTATAAAATAAACAAATGCTGCACCCATGTAGAAATACCTATCCACTACTTCCGAGCATTTTACACCCCCCTTCCCTGCTTTATTGTTCTGCATAACATGTGTATCTGTCTGATCAACACACCGTAAATTAATGTTTATTTATCTTTTTAAGTTCTATGGAGGGAGGAATTCATCTTTTGATTAAGGAAATCTCCAAATAAACACAAGTAGAGAAAATAGTATGATAAGCCCGTGTGTGCCCATCTTCCAGATTCAACCATTATAAACATTTTGCCAATCTTATGTTTCTCTCCTTGGCGCTGTCTCCCCCACTTTGATTATTAAAAGCGAAACCCAGGTATCATGTTATTTAACCCATAAATACTTTAGTATATATTTCTAACTGATGAGTACACACTGTTCCATATTAACTACCACACAATTCAAATACCTCCTAAAAATACAGTCATTTAATTCAACTCTGACCCTGCAAGAGCTGAAATTTCCCTGTTAGAGCAGGGGCCTTTCACCTGTTTTGTTCACTGCCACCTCCCGAGTACATAATAGGCACTGCAGTATTTAAGTGAATGAGTGGATAGGTTGTAGTCTTAAATTTTATTTTTGGAGTACAATTCGGTACAAATGTTATAAATGCTGATTGTGATCTTGGGCTAATAAAAGAAAGCCCACTTGACTCATAATGGAGCTGAAACATAGCTCTGTTCAATGTTGACGAGTGCTAGAGAGCCAACAGCAGTGTCTTTTAGTGAGCAGCAACCCTCGGCGTTCTCACTGGGGATGGGCCGCTTTTGCCTCAGAAGGGTCTGAAATTCCTCCCCTCCTCCCCTTCTTGAACAGGAAATGAAAATTGCATGGTTCATTCATACTTTTAGAAGTGAATGGGCTGTCTTGCGTATGAACTGGACTACTTACTAGCTAATTTCCTCATCCATAAAGTGGGGGGGGGGAATTATAACTGCTGTATATGGTTGTTATGAACATATAATAATAGGGAATACACTGTTACACAGTGCTTAGCCTTTTGCAGCTGTTTCATGGACAATTGTGACCTTTCCCTTGTCACCAAGACACTGTTGTTGGCAGACTCCAAGGCGAGAGTTCCCCGAACAGAAGGGAAGGCCTTCAGGGTAGACTGGGGCAATGGCCTGCCGTGTAGAGGCCTCCCCAGGCCTCCTGCTCTTCCATCCAGACTCACTCTCTCTTTCTGTCCAGGTTGGCCCTTCAGGGTTTCTCACTTTGGTTCTGGTCTACTGTGGAACGGGAAGGCCATGTTGGAGTTTTGCTTCTGGACAGTACACTGCCCTTTTGAGGGTTAATCTGAAGAGCTTTTACTGCTAATAATGAGATTTAAAGAAATCCTATGGTTCTACCTTCCCTTTTGAGTAAACACTGGGGAGCAACAGTTACATGAAAATCAGGTTTTGCGCTAACCCGGATGAATGACTGGTTTACACTTCAGATTCCTGTCTAAGTAAGATTATTGTCAGGCAGATGGGGCTCCCTAATAAATTCTTAGGTCGCCACTAATCTTGTCAGGAACACATTGGCCAATCATTTTTCATTACAACTTTAGACAGAAGTTAGTTTTCGTCTCTGCCATTCATCTCATGCGTGGAAATACCTTCTAGGTTTCATGATTTGAAGGAGTTGCCCTCTATTTCCAAAAACCCACCTT
>NW_017731391.1:1761002-1764600 GCF_001890085.2 Hipposideros armiger | reverse complement strand
CTCTGAGTAGGTCCCCGGGTAGTGGGCAGCTCTCTGCTCATAGGAACCTAAGTACCTCTATCCCATTGCCCTAAGAGATGTCATCTTAATTTTGGGGCAGCCATATACCTAGTTAAAATCAAGGGTTGCATTATTGGAAAAGAAAAAAATGGCTAGTTCGGGGACAACTCACTTGACAAGAGAAAAAGAAAGTGACATTAGGAGGCCAATTGGCAATCTGGAGTGAAGGAATGCCTATGGCCAGTCACTAAACTACTGTTCCCGTGCCTTGCAAAGCTGTGGCTCACAGTGGCTACTAGAGTACTTGAGTGATTGTTGGGGTGTCTTCTCTAAAGGAAAAAAAACATATCTAAGATGTTTAACATCTCATGGGATGACCTGCTTAAGTACAAATAAATATTAGATGCTAGTGTTTGATTAACAACTGGGTATTTCCAACAAAGATTTCATTTTGGCAAGGGCTGTTTACTAACAGAGTCAGAAGCAGTCTCTTCTGGAAGGAAACTTCTCAAGATGCTAATCATCATAGGATGTCAGTCATTCACATTGACATCAGGAAACACCTGAAAACTGATATGGCCCACTGGCCTCCTTCAGCTTAATGTCTTGTAAAAACTTGCTTTTCCGTCAGAGGCTTACTAATCAGACACTAGCTTGAAGGACTCCACATTTGGACTAACTTGATTAATCAGAGAAGTGATTGAGGTTACCATAGTCTCAATCTATTATGATTTTTAAAAATTGGTAAATGTTGATCCTAAAATTAAGACCTAAATTGAGGGAGGGATGATTTAAATGCTATTGAGAGGATTAGAAAGAAAATCAAGAACTTGGATAACAAAGATGTTTTGCCAAGATTAAGGATTTAAAGGAGTATAAGTGAGTTGCACTGTATATTTTCAGACATTTAAATTCTGTGAACTTTCTTCTATTGCATGTTCACAGAGAATTACAGGAAATCCTTTCTAACAGGGTATCCTGAGTTGGAGGGTTTGTTGAGTTAAAAAAAACAACAGTCATTTGGTGGCGTTCTTCTGGTGAAGATTATAGAATCCATTCTGCTTCACTGGGTTTGAAGAGCAACAATCACTTTAATCACACTTGTTTTCATGGTGGCCTAGGGAAGAATGAAGAGACTTCCTTTTCAAAAAGTTTTTGCTAAGACAGCACTTTTATTCCCCAGTCGAGTCAATGGAATTGTCTTCCATTGGAATCCCCAAATCAAACTTGATAGCCTAGTGAAATTTAAAAGTAAACTGATGAACAGTAATTAACCAGTTAATTACTAGTGTGACAAAATAAACTTGCACTTAAAAAAAATTTTAATTATGCAAATGGCTGGGGACTTTTAGAAGAAGGCTACATATTAATGTTGTGAAGCCTTTGGAAGTACAGAACTCTAAATCTCCGTGGCATTTTTTTCCCGTAGACTTCAGTAAGGCTTGGGTCTCATTTAAAGGTGTTTATCTCTTTCTGAGCTGCCCAAGAAAGTTAAGAACAGTGATGCTGATGGTGAGTGGTGAATAAAGCTGCCAACTGGTGAGACTGAGCTTGTTAAGGGCTCACCAGGGCTTATAAATGCAAAGGATTTCCTTCCATTCTCTGAGGACGTTTGACAGACAATCTATTGCAGCTTATTGATGGGCATATCAGCAAGCATTGTTTTGTGGAGGGCCTGGGGTGTGGGAACAGGTCTTAAGGAGCAAGGGAATACATCCAAACACAGGGTGATGAAAAGCTAATACAGTGTGTGTTGGTAAATGTTTAACAACCTACTGGGATGGGGGCCGGGGTCTCTGTGTGTGTGTGCGCATGTGTGCAACATACATATACACATATATACATATAAGTTTATTATAAGTTGTACTGACATAAAGGATGTATAGCACATAATTTACAAGTAATAAAAATACAAATTGAGTCTCCCAGAATGTTTTTGTTGATGTTTGCTGAACTTCTCTTTGTAATCAACCTATTCATCAGTGAATGTAGTTTCTATATGAATATTGCCAGATATTTTGTTTCACATTAGAAAGACATAAGTGAAACAATGAAAATATATGTCAAAGCTTTACTCATTCCTCAATGACACGAGTGACTCCTTTGATGAATTGAATGCTGAATGAATATTTGCTCATTTTTTTGCCCAATTTATATAATGTAACAGCTACAGACACAATACACTTTCATATTTAATCTGTATTATTGACATTTTCTCCATCACTTTCATAGATATGAAAAGAACACGTCAAGCTCTGAGTTGTAACATTCGCCAACTTTCACCGGGGTACATATTCCCACTATGGCTGCTTTCAAGCTACCAAGGTGATGTTATTGAATGCAGAGATGGGAAGAAACAGCACACAATTAATATAGTATTTCCACCATAAAGATAAAATAGATGCCAGTAACCCTAAGAGCCTGGGTAACAGTAAAATACAGTAAATAATTAAGNTTAGTTTTCGTCTCTGCCATTCATCTCATGCGTGGAAATACCTTCTAGGTTTCATGATTTGAAGGAGTTGCCCTCTATTTCCAAAAACCCACCTTGCTCTGAGGCAGATTAACATGGTATGTGAGGCGAATAAAACTTTGGATAACCTGTAACCTCAGCAAAGCTCAGTCCCTCTCCACAGCACAGAAGGTTTCAAAGCATCAGATCCAACTTGGACAGCTTTGTCCCAGAACATCCGGCATTGAACCTTTTCTATATCACAGGTCCGTGCCGCGCCCCCCCGCCCCCAGCAACCCCAGGCACAATCCAGAGCTCTCTGTTTGCTCTTGCTGGGCCCCCTTCACCCTTCTGAAAGCTGGCATAGATGCTGTATTATAGAAATGTACACTTGAAACCTATATACTTTTACTAACCAATGTCACTCCAATATATTTAAGAGAGAGAGAGAGAGAGAGAGAGAGAGAGCGCGCGCGCGAGAGAGCTGGCTTCTACTTTACTTCCCCCTTTGCTTGATTGCAGTCCCTTCGTCTTTCTAAATCTCCCCAATGGGAATCACGTAATACACATTTACTTGAATTCTCACAACAGGAAAGATATAGAGGTGTAAATTCACATAGGCTAGAATTTCTTGTGAGAAGAACCAGACTAAGGAGGGATTGCAGTGGGTGAAGTCTGCTGTAAGGACTAGGGTGGGAATTCTACGTAAGGAATAAGGTCACTGGAAGGAGCGGGGCCTCTGGGGAGCAGGCATAGAGAGAATGAAAAGAAGTGCAGCGGGCAAAGGTAACGGTTATGAAGCATAGTCTTCTCATTCCCATTTGCCCCCTGTCCTGTCACTCCCTGGTGTACCAAGGAGTGACACACCCTGGACTGATGAATGTGGTGGTGACCATGCCGGTGGAAATGAAAGCTAACATCCACTGAGCCCTTACTAGTCCCTACTTTGCATATTATTTACTCATTTCATGCTCACGAGCACTTGAATATGTGAAATCATTCCTGTTTCACAGATAAGGAAATTGAGACATAAAAAAGGTTCTATAACTTGTCCAAAGACACCCAGCTAATCAATAGCAGCATTGGGATCAGTGTCCGACACACTGGCTCCAGGTCTCACACTCATAGAACATTTGATATATGAGG
>NW_017731391.1:1757950-1758817 GCF_001890085.2 Hipposideros armiger | reverse complement strand
CTCTGCTTTGAGGACAGATCCTAGACATTTTGACGCAAATGATAACCTTTCTCAAGAGTCTACCTATTGAGAAATTCATGTGCGTAAAGACGGGAGGGGGATGGTTGAAAGGTCATCTCTGTTCTGTGCTCAGGGTTCCTCTACACAGCTTCAGCCCTCCCGCTCGCTTTAGCCTTTCCCACCTCACAGGTCCCTGCACCCATAAATGCTCTCACATCCTTTCACCTTCTCCCCTCTCCTGCCCTTGTAGAGAGGTTTTTAAAGCTTTCTCCCTCTTTACATTTATTCATACCCACCATCCAGCTCAGCAAACAGAAGACCCTCAGAATTTATACTCCCTCCCTCTCCGGGCAGTTGAAGATTGTAAAAATAGACTTACTTTTCTGACACATTTTCATTTGAATTAATTCAGTATTAACTGCTTTATTCCTAATATCCATCGAGACCCTCCATACGTAGGGAGCAGATGCTTAAATGGGAAGGAAAAGGCTGTTTAGGAGCAGGGAACTTTTGAGGACCCAAGGCGGCTTTCATGGCGCAGGTGGAGGGTAAAGAAAAGTGCGGGCATGTTTCTAGAAGCTGCCTTTCATCAGACATGAAAGAAAAAAATGTGTGTTTTTTTCCCTCCCTCCTACTTTACGCTGCCCACAGCCCACAGACCCAGGGTTCAGAATAACACGATTCTGCTCCTCGTAGTTCAAATTGTAAAACCCGGCTCTAGGTTTTAGCTGGGTCCATAGAACTTTTAGAAAACAGCCCGTTTGCTGCTTGAACTGCTTATAGTTTTTGGCATAAATTGGCTTCTTTTTCCCAAAAGATGTTTTGAGTTAAGGAGGATGTATTTGTAGCATTAACATTAATATTTAT
>NW_017731391.1:1744341-1754195 GCF_001890085.2 Hipposideros armiger | reverse complement strand
AGGGAGACCTATTACAGGCATAGTGATCAATTCTTCATCCTTGCTTCAAAAGAAATTTTTGAATTTCTGAGTTTTTTAATTTACTGAGAACTTTTTATGCACCAGAAACTATAGTTTTGATTTTTTCCCAGTTGTTACCACAATCAGCTCAACTTCAACAGTGGCTGGCAGGGTTAGCTGTGGTCTCCAAGGAGGAAATTGATGCCCAGAAACAAGGAACCTGCTTCAAAGCCGTCTGAGTGGAGGAAGAACTCTATATTTGAAATCCAGTTTGTCTGACATAAAATCTCATAATTTTTCCATAACAACCAAATGTAATGAGTGATCCTTGATTGAGTCATAGATCAAAAAACTATAAAATAATCTCACAGTGCTAGAGGCTAGAAGTTCAAGTTCAGTTTGGCAGGGTTGGTTTCATTCTGAGACCTCTGTTTAGCTTCTAGATGGCTGTGTTCTCCCTGTACCTGCACATGGTCTTTCCTCCATGTGTGTCTGTCCAAATTTCCTCATGAGGACAGAGAGTCATCTTGGATTAGAAGCCCACCTTAATGACCTCATTTTAATTTAATTACCTCTTTAAAAGCCCTAGCTACAAATATACTTACATTCTGAGGACCTGGCGTGGGGTGGGGTGGGTAGGTCTTCAACATATAAATTATGAGGGGATATGATTCAGCCCGTAAAAGACAACTGGGTAACTTTGAACAAGGACTGGATATTAAATGACATCATGGAATTCTTGTTAATTCTCTTGGGTGCAAGGATGGACTGTGGTTTTATAGGAAAATGTCACTTTGGAGGGATAAGTGATGAAATATGTAGGGGTCAGGAGTGATAGCTGCACATTACATACAAGCACTTCAACGACAACAGAAAAAGTTGTGAGGGCAATGAAAACAAGAGCAAAAGCACCAAAAAATGGTGTACAGATTTGGAGAAAAGTATCTGCAATACAGGAAATAGACAGGTGTCTAATGTCCAAAAGATGTAAGAGCTCCTGCTGGTCATTTAAAAAAAAAAGGCCCATGTTTTGTTTCCAGTAAGGAAGGGTATATAGAAATACCATGTATTACCGTATTTCCCCATGTATAAAATGCACCCTTTTTCGAAAAATTTGGGGTCTAAAAACTGGGTGTGTCTTATACAGTGGTTGTAGTTTTTTTACTTGCATTTCCCGCTTTTTCAGGCTTGTTTTTGTGCTCATTGTTGTAGATATTTTTATGACGCACCCAGTTTTTAGACCCTAAATTTTTCAAAAAAGGGTGCTTCTTATACATGGGGAATATTTGCCCAATAAGAGGGTGTTTTCCTCCCCAGAGACTGTGAGGCAAAGGTTCAGAGTTCCTGGCCCGGGCTGAGTTTCACTGTGCTGTTTTCTAAAGACCAAGGTTGGAACTCGCTGGCCTTTAAGATCCATCCAACTCCTTGTGATCAGGACTCAGGTTTGGTTCCCCGTGTGGTTCTGTCTGTGAAGGGAGGCATTGGGGACCCTGCAAAGTGTGTTCTATTCACTGCGTGTTGCTTTTAAGTGATGGGAAAAGCGTCCACCGCTGCTGCACCCATGTTGGCTAACTTGCTTTTTCTGACCCCTCTCAGATGTACACTGTTGGCAAGTGTTTTGGGTTTTTAAGGTTCAGCTATGACACCAGCCAATTATTATGGGATATGACTAAGGAAGTAAAGTTATTTAAATAGGTGCCAATCAATTTCATTTCAGAAGCCTCAAAGGCCCAATATCAAAGAAATCAAGCCCATTGTTTGGTATGCTTGAGTACTCCTAATACTCTATGTTTGAGTATTCCTAATACTGCTAATACTCTGTCAAGTATTAGGAGTAGTCCATTTTCATCCTGAAATGTTTTTGGTTTGTGTGTGTGTGTGTGTGTGTGTGTGTGTGTGTGTGTGTGTGTGTGGTGTGCGCACGCGCACATGCACGGGCGCTATTTTTACCCTCAATTTAGTTCAAGGCTATAGAAAACTATTTAAAGTTAAATGTCTTTGCACTCAACTGTTAGTAAACTCAGGAAAGCTTATGAAGGAAAAGTAGCAAATAAACTATGCTTGATGGTGAATGGGACACTTGGAGAAGAAAGGAAGGCGGAAAAGCCACTGTCTAGACTGCATGGTGTGGTGAGTTCTCTTGTAATAGAACAAGGGAAGGGTTGGCTCCCAGATTCTGTTTGTAGAGAAGTGATATAACAAGTTAAGTCAGCAAGTCCATAAACAGACTTGTTTGTTTATGCCCTGTCAAATTCTGGACAAAATATTTATTTGAAAAATGGAAAATATTTATGTCTTGAAAGGCGTTTTGTGGCAGAGAGAGATGGAAAAAAAGTTTTTAATCATTTTTCTTTCGAAACTATACTTAAAAGCCACAAAATCTGCTCTTCAATAACTTGCACTTATGAGAGAATCAAAGGCGTCATTATCTCTACTTCGGAATTTCACTAGCATTGCAACAATCTCTGTTCTGAACTGAAATTTTTTTCTGTGTTCAAATATAAGGTTATCATGGTTTCTTCCATTAAGAAGAGTGAACAATAGGTGGACTATTGGGGTGTCAATCTCAGAAGTGAAGAAATGAAACTTGAACTTACAAATAAAAGTGGTGTTTTTTGTGTTTTTTTTTTTTTAAATCAGCACTAACATCATGTTTGAGAAGGAAACTTAAACATCTGGTTTCCTTCTGGGAAACTGCACTGTGTCTTTGACCTTTATCTTTTTAAAAAAGTCTTTACTAGTCTAGTCTGCAAGTTATGGACTTAAAAGAATGCCTACATACCTGAAAAATCCAACATTGACACATAGATCTTGTTTATTAAGATTACAGGGTTAACAGCATTGGATATATGTGTGTCGTGCCTGGCAGAGTGCAATATCCATCTCTGTGTCAACATATACTTGTCACGATTAGAGAAGGTTTTCATCACACTCTTGCCTTCAGCACTATTGGGGGAGCTTTTATCGCCATCTGTGATTCTTAGAAATGTCAATCCCAGATTATAGAGATAATGCTAAACAATTTCTGCTTTGCTGCCTTCCAAACATGTTGCTGTGTAATATCCAGGGAGTTTTGTGGAATGCCGGCTTTATTCTGTGTTTCAAGAACAGATGTAGGCCTCCGTTAATATTTATTTTTCATAATACCCTTGTAACCACATGATAGTGGGGTTTTTAAAGAGAACCTGTTTTTATATAGAATCAATATTGCCAATTTAAGTATTCTTATATCTGACATATGCGAAGCAGATTGAACCCAAAGTAAATGTTTTAAAGGTTTGGTAATATTGGAATGATGGTCTGAGGACGTGCTATTTCTGTAGTAAAACTGGACAGTGAAACAATGATTTCGGCATTTGAATTGCCATTTTTTGTGGTTTGAAATGTGATATATTTCTGCTTGTTTTCTTCTCAGAGTGGGATTTTCTGTTTTACTGTAAATTGCCACTGCTGTTTAATATGTGTATATTTTTCTTGGTGTAAACTTCAAAAAGGATGTTGACCTAGTAGAAAACCCATCTTCTGGACGAATAGCATCAAGTAGCTTTCCACACATAGCACTTTAATCCTGCTTTCTCTTCAGATTCCTTTGAGATCAATTTTCAAAGGGTCCTCGGCAAATGGACATTTGTTTGGGGATGGTATGTAGTTTGGAAAAACACACACACACACACACNCACTTAATCCAAGTGAGGGGTGAACAGGGCCAATTGTGTGTTCTCCTTTGTTTGTCTTTTAAGTTGCCAGATCTTTTTGACTGACTTAGCAATTTTTTTAAGTTGTCTAGACTCCTGCTGTAATGAGAAGTATCATGTGTGTGTTTATTCAGTCAATACCTGTGTGCCTGTTCTGTGCCTGCTGTCAATCATTCATTGTGCAGATACTCAGGGTACATAGTTGAACAACACTGAGGCTCTGCTCTGGTGAAGTTTGCATTCTCTGCAGGAGACAGAAACAAGTAAGCATCAAATGTTACCAGGAACAATGACCAGTGCCACTAAGAAGAGAAAAGGGATCAAGTATGTGGTGATGGAAGGAGAACTGACTCTGGGTGGTTCACACAATGTGATACACAGATGATGTATCACAGAATTGTACACTTGAAACCTATGTAATTTCACTAACCGTTGTCACCCCCAATAAACTTTAATTAAAAAAAAAAGTAAGGCAGGGTGACGGAATAGAGGAGGAAGTTGGATTGGGGAAGGAAGGCTCTTTTTCTTACTGTTACCCAAATAAATCTCATGTGTTGACATTGAAAGTGGTAGCCAGAAGAAGTCAATTAAACTGTGCAATTTATCCTGCCTCAGCAAGGAAAAGAAAACCTCTGGCTCCTCTTTCTTAGATTGAACCTCCAAGGTTCCTGACTTTAGTTTCTGTGCCTCCGTTGTCTAACTTTCAGATGACCTCTATCCTAGTAGCACACTCCTGGAGCTGGGGCAAAGAGTAATTGAGTTAATACTTGTAATGTGCTTAGAACAGTGCCTGGCAGGTAGTAAGTCCTCGAACGTTAGCTCTAATTGTATAATGATGTATGATAATGATGTTTGGTGAGTGGCTAGTGCTTATGCAAGGAGGCCGTGTTCCACAGTGTCTGGATGATGGACCTGCTGCTGATTCATGGGGAGAAGGGAAGCCGGCCACAGTCTCTCTGAACCTCTGAGTTCACCTGGCTTCAGAGGGTTTTGTTGTGCAAATCACTTTAAAGAACGGGAGAGCACAGTTTGGAAACTGGGAAATACTATGTGAACTTTGAGGCTGATACTGAAGACTAATAGGGACCCAGAATGACCTACTTAGGGTATCTAATTATGAAAGCTATCGGAATAGACATCTGTAATCATTTATGCTTCACATCTTCTCCACCTTGCTTTATGCTGCCTGTTTTCCATTTACGCGACATCTTGTCACTTGAATGCCTTACAATTCACTACATCTTATGACATTGTGGTCCTCACTGCTCATGTCCAGTTGTGCTAGTGCAGTTGACCTTGAGCTGTGGATGAGAGAGGCCCATTTGGTCCAATTCACATTTGAGGCTCTGTTTCCCTTCCTGGTCCCTAACACAACCCCTCCCCTGAGAATACTGTCAGCCTCTGGGGTCGTTCAGTTGTGCCAACCAGTACTGTATATTATCCCAGGTGGAAGGAAGAGAGAGTTGAATGAGCATATCATACTGTGGAGCATCAGAAGTGTACTTTGTCAAATGAATGAATCTTAAGGGGCCGGCCGAGTGGCTCAGTTGGTTAAGAGCTCGCTCAAGAGTTTGAGCTCTGAGCAACAGCAGTTCGAGGCCAGCCCGAGCTGAGCAGCCGCTAAGCTGCCAATAGGTAGCAGGATGGCTCAGCTAAAAAAAAAAAATAAATAAAAATGAATGAATCTTGATAAAAGCAAATCTGTTATATGAGCATTTATTATCTATAAGGCACCATTCTAATTTTAGCCTAAAGGTAAAGAATAGAGTTTGGTGTACTGCCTGTAATAACAGAGGATGCCTTGCTAGTGACAGACTGGTTTTGGAAATTTGGAAAAATCAAAATAATTGGAGACACTAGGCTGTGTTTCCGTGTGTGTGTGTGTGGGGGGGCAGCTTGTGCCCATCCTGCGCCCTTTCTGCCCAGCTCAGCCCGCCCTCCATGGGGCAGTCTTTGGTGCCAAAGTTCCCAGGCAGCATTGAGCTACCTCAAGAACCCCCGACCCCCATGCCACTGTTCTCAAGCCAGGTGACCTAGCTGGACCCTGGAAGCCCACCCTTCAGGCAGACCAATAAGGTGTACATTCCTCAGAAGGCTCCACCCCTTTTCCGGCTCAACTGTCCCCAGTGTAGAGTCAGAGTCAGTAGGAACCTGTCTCCCAATCCCCTCTAGACAGGTTTTGTTAAAGGGAGATAGATTTCTCAGAGGATGTGCTATTGGAGAATCACTGGGAAATATGCTTGTGGTATTTTTAATACCACCACAGGAAATCGAAGACTTTTCCCTTAAATCAAAGCTAAAAATCAACAAATGCTTGTTTCAATACCTCTTAAGTGCCTAAAAGTGTGTAAGGCTTTTTTAGGGGGTAGCAACACAAAGGGGAGTTTTATGGCTTTATGGTCTAAGGAGAAAGACCTAGCTAACCACATTGTTTCAGTGTCTATCAGAAAGGAGGTGGCACTTCCTTTTGTGTCCAATAGATATGGAGTCTTAATTAGCATCTTTTTTTTTTTTGGTGGTTGTTCTATAGGAAATGAGGGAGCAAGCTTGCTGAGGCCACTTCTGTTGTTTGTTAAGTATCCTGTATGTCAGGGACATGTTCTTGAAGTTTCATTTCTCTCCACCCAAAACCTTGCTCTACTGTAATTTATCAAGTGACACTGAAGTCACATTGATGTTATCATGCTTCAAACCACACAGGTGCAGCCAGAAAGAGGAAAACAGATGGGGAGGTGGTTTTTTTTGTTTGTTTGTTTTTTTCATTTTGCAAGTTAAGTAACTTTGGGGGAGGGGAAACGCTACTGAGTTTGTGAGAGCTTGTGCTGTTGGAGACAATGACAGTGCCATCTCTTGGCAGTACTTTTTGAGGACACAGGCACTGTTTTAAATATGCCTTAGTAAAAAGCAATAGCAGGGCATTTTGTTCTTAGCCACCCTTATTCTTCTTCCCACCCATTAAATCACTAGGCTTTCAATTGGCAGTCTTCGAAGGATGGTCTGGGTTCCCCATGTGGGCCCTAAGACCCTTTTGGTGGGGGGGGGGGTCCAAGAGGCCAGACTACTTTTATCATAATACTAAGACATTATGTACCTTTTTTATTCTCCATGCACAGTACTCCATGTACGGTGGAGTTTTCCGAAGACGATGTGACATCTGCTGTGATAACACATTGAATGCAGAGGTTGATGTGAGAATGTAAGCTGTCATCTATAAAGCCAAATATGCAGAGACTTAGAAAACTGTAAAACAATGCCACTCTTCTCATCGGGTGTTTTGGCTTTTAAATACTATTTTTCATTAAAATGATAGTTATATTAACATGTAATGGGTCTCTGGTTGTTATTTTAGAATAAACTAATACATCCCTTGAACTTTTCAGATTTAGTTTCTAATATGATCAATATCAGAATTCATAACCCTCACAATCAAGAGCTCTTTGGGGTCCTCAGTGGTCTTTAGGAATGTAAAAGGGTCCTGAGGAAAGTTGCAGAACTACTGATCTAGATCACGGGTCGGCAAACTGCGGCTCGTAAGCCACATGTGGCTCTGAAGTAAAATTGAAAATGAAAATAAAACTATCATAGTTTCATATATAAAATTTTTAAAGGATATTATTCACATCATGGTGATTTCATTTGTTTTATGGCTCTTGAATGATTTTTAAATTGTTGTGAGGGGCGGAATTGGCTCTTCCATCTCAAAAGTTTGCCGACCCCTGATCTAGAACGAGAGCTCTTAAGGGAAGAGTACTCCCCCCCCCACCCCCCACCCCCGCCGGGAACGTAGTGTGCAGCATGTAGGAGGGAGTGATGCCCATAAAACCCTGGGGTGATTGCTATGCCTGCAGAAATTACTACAGATTTCTCACTCTGACGCTCAGCGTCTGTGATCAGACCCTCTTCCGGCTCTTTCTCCCATTACTGCCCCGTTCACAGCCCTGTGCTCCAGACAGCCTGGCAGTGCCTGGGCCTGGGGCGTGCTGGTGCCTTCCTGCTCTCCCCTTCTCTGCCACTTGCTCTTGGGGTTGTGTCTCTCCACCCCAAGAGACTCCCACTTCAGGAGACCCCTCCCTCCCTCCCGATACCCTCCACACCTGAGCCTCAGTTTTCCTCTTTGCTTTGTTCTCTAAGAAGAAAACAGTACTTACGTAATAGAGTTGTGGTGGGGAGCAAATGTGTTCATTTCCAAAGTTTCTGCCTAGGACCTAACACAGGAATGAATGCTCAGGTAGTGCCTTCGCTTATGAATAAAAATGATTTAATCATGTATACGTCGCTCTGCCTTCAGATTATAACTACTCGTGGGTGAAGGAGGCCTCCCATACTCTATAGGACTTGGTGACATGGCTGCTGTAGGGCAGTCTCCGTTAAGTTAGCTCAGTTAGTTAGAATGCAGTGCTCATAACACCAAGGTTGCCAGTTCGATCCTGGCAAGGGCCACTGAGATGCGCCCTCTACAACTAGATTGAAACAACTACTTGACTTGGAGCTGAGGGGTCCTAGAAAAACACACTGTTTGCCAATAAAAAAAAAGTTTAACAAAATTATTTATCTATCTATACACATATATATATATATATATATATATATATATATATATATATATAAAGAAATTCAACCAGAACACTTTTAGTTTGTGAAAAAAATGAAGGGAGACCTATTACAGGCATAGTGATCAATTCTTCATCCTTGCTTCAAAAGAAATTTTTGAATTTCTGAGTTTTTTAATTTACTGAGAACTTTTTATGCACCAGAAACTATAGTTTTGATTTTTTCCCAGTTGTTACCACAATCAGCTCAACTTCAACAGTGGCTGGCAGGGTTAGCTGTGGTCTCCAAGGAGGAAATTGATGCCCAGAAACAAGGAACCTGCTTCAAAGCCGTCTGAGTGGAGGAAGAACTCTATATTTGAAATCCAGTTTGTCTGACATAAAATCTCATAATTTTTCCATAACAACCAAATGTAATGAGTGATCCTTGATTGAGTCATAGATCAAAAAACTATAAAATAATCTCACAGTGCTAGAGGCTAGAAGTTCAAGTTCAGTTTGGCAGGGTTGGTTTCATTCTGAGACCTCTGTTTAGCTTCTAGATGGCTGTGTTCTCCCTGTACCTGCACATGGTCTTTCCTCCATGTGTGTCTGTCCAAATTTCCTCATGAGGACAGAGAGTCATCTTGGATTAGAAGCCCACCTTAATGACCTCATTTTAATTTAATTACCTCTTTAAAAGCCCTAGCTACAAATATACTTACATTCTGAGGACCTGGCGTGGGGTGGGGTGGGTAGGTCTTCAACATATAAATTATGAGGGGATATGATTCAGCCCGTAAAAGACAACTGGGTAACTTTGAACAAGGACTGGATATTAAATGACATCATGGAATTCTTGTTAATTCTCTTGGGTGCAAGGATGGACTGTGGTTTTATAGGAAAATGTCACTTTGGAGGGATAAGTGATGAAATATGTAGGGGTCAGGAGTGATAGCTGCACATTACATACAAGCACTTCAACGACAACAGAAAAAGTTGTGAGGGCAATGAAAACAAGAGCAAAAGCACCAAAAAATGGTGTACAGATTTGGAGAAAAGTATCTGCAATACAGGAAATAGACAGGTGTCTAATGTCCAAAAGATGTAAGAGCTCCTGCTGGTCATTTAAAAAAAAAAGGCCCATGTTTTGTTTCCAGTAAGGAAGGGTATATAGAAATACCATGTATTACCGTATTTCCCCATGTATAAAATGCACCCTTTTTCGAAAAATTTGGGGTCTAAAAACTGGGTGTGTCTTATACAGTGGTTGTAGTTTTTTTACTTGCATTTCCCGCTTTTTCAGGCTTGTTTTTGTGCTCATTGTTGTAGATATTTTTATGACGCACCCAGTTTTTAGACCCTAAATTTTTCAAAAAAGGGTGCTTCTTATACATGGGGAATATTTGCCCAATAAGAGGGTGTTTTCCTCCCCAGAGACTGTGAGGCAAAGGTTCAGAGTTCCTGGCCCGGGCTGAGTTTCACTGTGCTGTTTTCTAAAGACCAAGGTTGGAACTCGCTGGCCTTTAAGATCCATCCAACTCCTTGTGATCAGGACTCAGGTTTGGTTCCCCGTGTGGTTCTGTCTGTGAAGGGAGGCATTGGGGACCCTGCAAAGTGTGTTCTATTC
>NW_017731391.1:1633226-1741051 GCF_001890085.2 Hipposideros armiger | reverse complement strand
CGCACGCACACGCACACACACACACTTGTCCTTGCCCTGCTGTGTTATACCCTCTCCATCTAGATTATGTATTAACTTGACTCAACTGGAGGGACTCTGGGTTGAATTCATTTAGTTCAATAGAGCTGGTTAATATTCTGCCCCTTCTATTCGTGGCCTTGTAATCTGGCAGAGAGGATAAAATGATTGCGCAATCCTTGTATTATCCTGTAGAATAAGAATCTTTGTTCTAACGATATCTCCCAGGTGATTCATAGGTCCATTAGGCAGCTCTGTCTAGATGACAAGTGGGAATGCAGCACTGTCACCCACATGCAGATGATGCCTGCATGTAGGCAGGAAGGCAATGGAAATGGGGAAGTTGACTCAACAGAAAAGTGTGTGTGTGTGTGTGTGTGTGTGTGTGTGTGTTGTGGAGGATACAAGTGCACGCGTGTGTATGCGATGGGGTGAGGGGGACCTGCTGAGAGATTGATGGAGAAGAAACTGGCAGCTCTAGCCTGGAGACCAGACTGGCATTGGCTACAGTGAGGTAATTGGCTGGGGAGCCAGTAGGGGTGTAAAGGGTAGGATGCACCGCACCATTTCGGGGCTTGAGATGACTTCGGCACATCCCGGTGGTGCACACTCGGGACAGCTTGAAATAAAGGACTGAACACTGAGACACATTGCTGTTGACATATATGCTTTGGAAAGCCATTTGGCAATAGGTATCAAGGCCTCAAATGTCCGTACCCTTTGACCCAGTAATTCCATTTTCAGGATTATATCCCTAAAGAAATAAACCTTTCTAGACACCTGATTATATGCAAGGTTTGACATTGCTGCAGTAAACAACGTAAATTTTCCACAATGAAGGATTGGGTTATATACGGTGCATTCATACAAGGGACTATGATGTGGAAATAAGATTCCCCAAGAACTGTCAGTGATAAAAGTAAAACATTTAAGACATATTAGAAAGGAGAGGATAAAATCAACATGCAACAATTAATTTTTTTAAATTCAATATTGCGTAGAAAAGAATGGCAGGAAATTAGACCGAAACAGTAGTGTTAATTAGTTATCTTTGGGCTTGGACGCTTGGCTTTTTATTTTAACTTTTCTGTATTTTTCAGGTTTTCAAGAATTCTAAAATCAGGAAAAAATTGTATTTGTTAAGTAAAAGTTAGGGGTACTTATCTGGGCAACCTCTTCCCAGCCAGAATGGTTGAGGCCAAAGGCTATTTGAGGGGGGAAGTCACTGAGGAGACCATTCTTTATATTTGAACAACAGTGTCCCTGGAGCTTTTTTCAAAGATCTCTACCCTGTTCAGCTGGGAGGCCCACGGGAGAATGGTACTCGGGAAACAGGTCCTGATAAGGACTTGACTTGACTCTGGGTGTGATGGGAAGTCATTGAGGGGTTTGAAACTGGGAATACCGTGATCTTGCATATGAGTTCCTGTGTATAGAGTCAGCACTGGGGGGCACGACCATAGCAGGGAGGTTCATTCACAGGAGGCTGTAGCCGTCCAGATGAGTGGTGATGTGGCCTGGGTCAGGGTAGGGGCTGTAGACGTGGTGAACCATGGTTGAACTTCTGCTGAGAGTGGAGCCAGTGGTACTGGGGGATAGCCTGGTTGTGGGGCTTTGGAAAGGAAAGAGTCGAGGATGAGGCCGAGGACATCAGCCTGAACATCTGAGTGCAGCTGGCATTATTTACTGAGTGAGAAACACGGGGGGGATCCAACTCCTTGTGATCAGGACTCAGGTTTGGTTCCCCGTGTGGTTCTGTCTGTGAAGGGAGGCATTGGGGACCCTGCAAAGTGTGTTCTATTCNGGAAAGGCTGTTAGGAAGGGTGAGAAATTAGATCAACAGGCTTCTCAGCTTTCAGTGGTGATGCCACGTGGGCACGTGGATGTGTGAAGCTGGCGTTCAGGAGAGAGACCTAAGGAGGAGATATACACCTGGAAACATTCAACACATAATAGTATTTACAACCATAGGGCTAGATAAGATCTCTTAGAGAGGGGGAGGAGACAGAGAAGAGGCTGGACACCTCGCCGCTTACAGGATGGATGAGGAAGACCCAGCCCAGGGAGAGGAGCAGCCAGAGGGAAGGAAAGCCAGGGGCCCGTGGTCTCCTGGAAGCCAAGTGGGGAAAGTATATCATATGAGGTATGATCACAAAACACAGTGAATTTTTAAATTAAAAAAAAAAATTATTGGGCCTGCCGAGTGGCTCAGTTGGTTAAGAGCTCGCTCAAGAGTGTGAGCTCTGAGCAACAGTGGTTCGGGTCCCGGCCTGAGCTGAGCTGCTGCTGAGCTGCCAACAGGTGGCAGGATGGCCCAGCTAAAAAAAAAAAATTACCGTAAAAGACAAATTGCCATTAATCCCCCTCAGAATACTCCCCTTCGCTTTGAACACGCTCATACCATCATTCTTGCCACGTTCTGAAGCAGCTCTGACGTCCTCTTTCGTGAGCGTCTTTAGTTGTGCTGTCATGGGTGCCTCCATGTCCTGAATCAGTTCAAAACATTTTCCTTTCATGATCTTTTTTGACTTTGGGGAGAACCGGAAGTCGTGTAGTGCCACATTCATTGAATAAGGTAGGTGAGGACACACCGTCATGTTTGTATTTGACAGAAATTGCCGTACAGAAGCGATGTGTGACACAGAGCGCTGTCATGATGGAGGATGAAGTAAAGACACTCACGAAAGAGGACTTCCAGAACTGCTTCAGAAAGTGGCAGGAATGATGGTGTGAGCGTGTTCAAAGCAAGGGGGAGTGTTCTGAGGGGGAATTAATGGCAGTGTGTCTCTTACGGTAATAAATTTTTTTAAATTTAAACATTCACCATATTTCTCGATCACACTTCATAACTGCTATACAATAAGTAAGATGCTGAGATTACATTATTGCATTTTGTGACAAGAAGGTCATTGGTGACCTTGATGAAGTTTCTATGAAATAGAGGGGGTGGAAGCCTGATAATATCTCTCAATCAGAAGAGAAAGCTAAAACTGAAAAATTTGACTAACTACTATGGAAGAGTAAGAGAAGCAAAGAAAATCTCATATGCCCAGGAATACAAAAGCTCATGGAGTACGTACAGGTTTCTGGATCTTCTGTGGCTGTGTTGTCCCATGTCTTATAGGCCCCAAATCATTCTCTGGCCTGTTTAGAAAGAAATCTACACTTACGCTCCAACTTTGCAATTGTCTATCTCTTTTGCACTGAAGTTGATCACCTCAATTTCTCTCTCTCTCTTCTATAAAAACCAAGAACCAAGCTCACCTGCCCTTTATCTAGCTCCCTCCTTCCCAGGTCTTCTTTTAGGTGCATGACAGACAGGACCATAAGGTGGGATGCAATGCATGATGCTGCCCTTTTGGGGACCCCATCCCCTTCACACAGGGAGTAATGGGATCCCCTAGAGGCCCAGCATGAAAGCCACACCTTCCATCTCATGTCACCTGACGAAGTCTTGTGGCATGAAGACTCATGCCATAGTGGGAGCACCTTTAGGTCACCTAGCAAGATGCCCAAAGTAACTGAGCTACCACGTGCAGGGAGAGTTCTAGGAAAATACATGTTCTAAGTCTGCATTTCAGAACACTTCTTCCCCTGCTGCTATGGATTCAGAGCTTCCTCTTACTCTTGCTAGCAGTCACTCCCCACTTAGCTAATAGGAGGATTACAGATGCTTCAGAGTGTGGCTGGAGGTCCCCAAACACTGGGATGAATGGTTGAACCAGGCTGGTGAGAAGAAGATTTGGGCTGGTAGAGCTGGTTTGTGTAAGGGGAATAGCCCCTGGGAGCAGGGAACAGAGCTTTGTAGGGGCCAGCTTCCTGGAGCTAAGACGCCTCCAGGTCCTCCCAGAGTCTGGCCGCCTGCCTTCTCTGCCACCACCACCAGGCTGCCCACCAGGGTTTTCCAGCTTTCTGGCCTACTGAGAATCAGAATAGTCTCACCATTTTCAGAACTCTCTGGCTCCTAAAACAAACATGCGGCATTTCTGACATTTTCTGAAGAGTTTTTGCTTCAAGTAGCAAAAGGTCAACAGTTTAAAGTTTTCTCCTAAAAAATGCCTGTGTTATAATGCTCAGTGAAAAAAAAAAGAAAATGGTCGGAGTACAATGCATTGTTTAATCTACATTCTCCATTATAGACAAACAAACAGGCCAGACTGGAAAGGTAGTCCCACAATATTAACCGTGATTGCCTCTGAGTTATAAGTGATGCTTTTCCCTTGTTTTTCTTTATTCTCTAAACTTTTTACAGTATGCATCTATTACTTTTATAACTAAAAAGAAGTAAATGTAAACATTTCTTCCAAAGTCCAGTTCTCTTTTTGTCTGCTTTTACCATCAGCCAGTGGGTCCCCAGAGAGCAGCTATCAGAGCATTGGGTCCTACAGAGAACGGTAGGACTTGGTGTGGCCCGGGCGCTGGCCACAGGGCCAGGGTGGGATGGTGGCGAGAGGAGAGCTAAAGCTGCTGCCTGGGCGAGTGCTGCCCAGGATGGCCACGCCATTCTTCCTGCCTTGTTCCTGACAGGGTGGCAGGGCTCACACTGCTGATAGCAAAGATATTCCAGAGGCCATCATATATTAGGGACATTTGTGTCAGGACTAATGTGTGTTTTCTCTCTTGACTGCCCAGTAGCCCTGCAAGGTAGGCAAGAAGGATATTCTTGACTTTCAGCTAGTTATGAGGAAACTGATGTCTGAGGGGTTACACTGCCAGTACATTTCATCGTGGGGACCAGAAACTGAACCCTTATTTTCTTACACCAGTCAGCGATAGTTTTCAAATCCTTTAAAACCATAAAATCTGTGTAGAAACAAAATTTGACACAAATGTGAAAAGCATAAAATTGGAGTAGGGATGAGAAGTAAGGATGCCCGTTTCCCACAGGGAGGGGCATGTGTCGAAGGGGAGGGGCTCTCTCTGATTCCCAGTGTGCAAGGAGCAAAGATGGAAACCCACTGGCTCAACCCATGCAGGGCTATGAGGGATGGGAAGAGGACATCGAAGCCCGCAGAGGCCATGGAAAAGGTAGCAGGACCATGGGAGGTGCTTCAGGCAAGTTCGGGGTCAGACAACTCTAGAGGAAACTTGCTCATAGTTCAGTGTTATGTAATGTTGCAGAGGGGTGAAGAGGGGTAAAAGATGACTGACACCAAGCAAGAGCTGAACTTGGCAGCAAGAGGCAGCCCTCATCGGTTCTGGAAGTGTCTCCCGAGTGGGAGACAAATGAATCTGTACAGGAAACTGGTGTATAAGGAGTATGTGGATTGAAAATTCTCTGCTTGTTCAGTGTTTTCCTCTAAAAGTGAACAGAAACAGGACCAGCCAGGAGGGTGTGCAGGCATTAAAACAGTATGGCCCTGATCCCAATTTGGGAAATGAAGAGAAAGAAACTCATGCACCAGGCCAGATGAGGGATTGGTGGGAGTGCGAAGGAAGACAAGAAGGATGTGTATTTCTTTGGCAGGGCATGCTTGCAGCCTCACCTAATTGAAGAGAGAAACCCTTTTCTCTGAGAAAGCAAACTGGAGGGTCTGTTTGGTGAGGCTAAGTCCAGGTGCTCTGGACTGATGGCCGCCATCTTGTCTGAAGCTGGAAGTGAGCGCATTCATGGAAGACGAATGTGGAAAGGGAGACAGAGGTACTGAGAACTGTCTTTATAGCATGTTAGGACATCTAACACAACTTTCTTCTGCCAGCTCAGCAGGACAGAATTTATCCATTGCTCTCCCAGGTTGTCACTGGTCACAGCCATCCTCCCCACCTACAGCACCGTCATGGTGTGTCTAGAAATCTCAGGTGGGAGGCTGTGTGTTTGTGTGTGTCTGCACCTAACTCAAGAGCTGCTTCCAAAACTTTGATTATGGGTATCCTTGACTCAGTTCAGTTAATTTTTATTGAATTCCAAATGTGTGCTGAACGCTTTGCTTGCCCAGCTTCCAATAGCTATTAATCTTTAAACTCTCCACCGACTTTGTGACTCCCTGACCTGCTTTCTTGCTAGCTATAAGTGCCTTCAGACACCCTGTCTCTGCAGTGCCTGGCTTATTAATCTTTGCCAGTCCTTTGGCCTAAGGCCATGTTGGACACCATAATCCTCAGGCTTGATTGTGGCCTGGCCTCTGCTTGCAGAGCTCACTGCTACTGCCTGGGTTCCAGCAGGACCCAAGAGGCCTGCCGAGGGCCATCTTCCAGAGGATCTCCATAGCCTGGGAGCCCAAGGGAGGTGGCCCAGGGCTGTGGGTTGATGCTTCAGGTTATATACTAGCTGAAGAAGAGAAAGCATCAAGTGCCGCTGAGGGCAGCTTGACAGAAAGTGGAAGGAAGTAGGGGTTTCTGGCAGACAGCGTGATGGAAGACCACTGTTGAGTTCTAAAGATGGAAAGTAGATGTCTGAGTGTGTCTGTGGTGGAGTGAGGGAGTCTGTGAAGAAGTTGTGGTTCATGAATCTGCTTTGTATCTCAAGGCCACACGTGAAGCTCTGTCTTGTGTGGTGAAGCCTGGAGGGCCACTTCTCCATTTTACCCTGCATAGGGGTCACCTGGGAGCTAGTGGAAATGCAGGTTCCAATTCGGGAGGTCTGGGTCCAAGAGCGGAATTTCTCACAGCACTATTTATGACCCTTGTGATGAAGCTTGTGCCTGGATTGTACTTTGAGTACCAGGGCGTCATGGAAACTCAGAGGCACGGCTGATGGGGGACTGTGCTGAGAGAGGCCGAGGAGACTCTAGAATGAGGCCTGTTTAAGGGTCCTCAACATGAAAGCTAAAACTGTCGAGAGTAATGGCTGGCAGTGGAGTGAAGAAATCTGGAAACCCAGGTGCAGAAGGTAGGTGGTGCCAGTGAGACCCCCTCTGTGGAGTCCTGGACTGCAAACGTGCATTTTGATCTGATTCGAGAATTGTGGGAATTTTTGAAATGTTCGTCTTCTTCACTGCAGTCATGATTCTTTTTTGACCAAAAGCCACATGGTGAAGCTAGTTGGCTCTGTATGACTGTCTATTATTTTGGTGAATAGTAATACTTTTGTCTTGGGAGAGTCCATTTATGAGTATAAAGAGCTGGTTATTTGCTGGGGAGCAACTTGTGCATACTGGCTATCAATGTCCTGAATTTTAGACCCCTTGGCTGTTTGTGTCTATACTGTAGGCTTTGGCTTTCAGAGCAGTGATATATGTATATATGTGGTGTCATATACATATTTACATACCTAAATATACATATTTTAGGTAAATATTAAATATATATCAACATTAGTGTATAAATACCAGAATCTTAAGCTAAATGGTAATTTAAAGACTAGCCCCATGCTCTGATTTTTATATGAACTATTAAGAAGCAAGACAAACAATATATACCATGGGCATGCTCATGTTTAGAAGTCTTCTTGGTTCATTTACGATCTGCAGGACTAATCTAAACCACAGTATCACATTTGATTATGAATAGGATATGAAGAGGGACTGCTTTCCTTTTGAGAAAGGAAAAAGTGGCTCCAAACATAATCGTAAGGTTGAATTTTATGTTTCCATGGTCACCATCTGTTGGCACAAGCCTCCAATTCCATGGAAGGGTCACCTGTTATGTAAATAGTATACACAGGCTGTGATTTTGTAATTTTTAGTATTAAAAAAAACCCCAAAACCCATACTATTCATTCTTGTAATTACTTTTTCAGAAAATCCCTCTTAATTATTACAAAGCAAAATAGCCCTTTCCTTGTGTGTAGAATGGACATTTGAAAGTGACACGGTTCTGCTAACCCTGTTTATCCTGAAGTCAGTGTCCATTTGTGAGTGTCAGCTGCCTGGAGTGGGGAGGGGGAGCACAGCTCAGAGAACAAGGTCTGTCTTTTGAATAGTTTGCCTCTATCTACTTGCTATTCAGGGATGGCAACAAAGCTTTTTATGGCTACAAACACAATGTAAAGTTGTTCTAATAAATACATGCCGTTCAACTAAGTGAATGGTGAGGACTCGTGATTGCTTAGCTGGTGGAGATAAGGGGGAAGGTAGCAAAGGAGACCCTTCTGCCAATAGATCTGCCAAAACTAGATGTGAACTGCCTGCTGAAAAGGTCTGGAGAGCATGCAGGTACATCCACTAAGCTTCTAGCAGCCATTGTAGGGCCCACCATAGGAAAGCACGAGTGATGGCCCGCAGAGGCAGCCGGCTCAAGTGCGAAGCACCCCTTGATCCAGCAGAGCCTGAAGCTGCATCTTCGGTTGTGAACACTGCCTTGACCAGTGTTCTATGATATGCTGCGGCACAGTTCTGTTTCTTGCACGTTCTCTGGGATTCTTGTTTGCACGTAAATCAGGCCACATGCTTGAGGACCACCACGTGAAAGCACTTTGGGAATACCCCAACTTAAAGTTATCACACTGTTCTCTAGCAAGTGTAGTGGGATAAAGGATATGTCCATATACCCCCATCTCCAAAATAACACAAAAGTATGGCGGGGGTCATACATGATTTATTGTCTGTAAAGAAAGTGGACATGAGTTAAATGGCAGGTGAGATCTGAGCAGGAATAACATATTCCCTGCTCCCCAGTGGCCCCACCTGAGAGGGAGAAAGACAGAGAGAATACTTACGGTGAAGGCAGTGGAGGAAGGCAGCCAAGTGGGAAGGGTGGGTAGGTTTAAAGAGATGTGTACCGTGCTTATGTGAGATGTGTTTTTGTCTCAAACACACCTTATTTTTTCCTGCCTCTGACCCTCACTCTCAATATTCTCCTTCTAGGAATCCTTGCTTCTCCTTTCCATCTCTAAAGCTCTCTGCATGAGCTTTAAGATACAACCCTCCTGTTGCCTCCCGATAGCATCCCTGGGCTGCCCCAGTCTAAGTAAAAGCTCTCCTGATCACTTTTTAGTCCAGTTCGTGGGGCATTCTGTCCCCATGGCTTCTGGGAAGGCAGAGAATTGCGTGCCTATCGTGCAAGGGCAGTCACCCCACTGTACCCGGGGTGGAGCACCATATCCCATCCCGGTGGGTGAGTTCATTTGGTCGATGCTTGTTGAACATCTGTGTTACCTTGTGTCAGGCTTTGTTCTTGTGCTGCAGGCGATGAGTGAGAGAGGAAAGTGGCCAGCCCCTTGGAGCACAGAGTCTAGCTGGAAATACGGGTAGGAATAAGATATTACAAGCAGGGGAGACAATACCAGAATGGTGGACGTGTGCAGAGCTTGAGAGCAAATCGGACGGGCACTCAGCCCAGCCCAGACTGATGGGGAAAGATTCCCAGAGGAGGTGACATATAAGTTGCATCTGAAGAATTAGGCATCAAGTATAGAGATGTTCATTGAACATATAGAAGGTATAGACATGTTCATTGAACATACAGAACACATTTAGAAAAGCTTGTCAGGCTCAAATGTGCAACTACCTGGATTTCAGTTCCTTTCCTGTAAGATTATGTTAAACCCCTCAGCGCTCAGAAACACTGTCTCTGTTTTCTTCCAGATCTGACTGGGCTCAGGGCTGACCTCAGGGCTCAGGATGACAGACACCGTTCCGGTGAATAGTGTGAGGAGGACTCGGGGTATCAGACCTCTGAGGTCTGCGGAATGCATCTCAGTTTACTGATTATTTAGAGGACTTTAAAAATAAAAGAGTATATAAGTGATATGTGATGATTGGGAGTGGGACAACAAAGAAAACATAGCAACCTAAATGCTGCCAGCCAGGGGCAACCCCTTGTAGCATTTTTTTTTATATCCTCCCAGTGTTTTTCTGCAAGCATATCTTTTTTTTTTTTTTTCCTTTTAAATGTGGGATCCTACTGTCCTATCCATCTGGGTCTGCAACCTGCCTTTTGTAGTTAATATATTGTGACCATATTGAGCATTTCTTAGTGGACAGGCTTTGTAGTGAAGTTAATTCTAAGTGACATCAGTCATAACGCCTACAGTTTGTTTTGTGAGTTCAACTTCGGGAAGCAATAAACAGAGACGAAGAGGATCGTTTTTCAAACTTTTTATTTTTGCGCAGGCGGTGTTGGTGGCAGGGACACTGGTAGTTAAAGGACAAGTGGGTGAATGAAGAACTCTACCTGGAAGTGATGTTTTAAAGCTTATTTTCTAAGACATCTGCTATGGAATGATACATATCACTAATCATTGGTTTTATTTACCGAACTGTTCCTGGGGAAACCAGCTGGTTTTAAATTAGAGGGTATCAAAGACTAAAGTTTGCATGTACTTTTTTTCCTAGAAAAAATTTCTTTTTCCTAGCTTAGTTGATATTTTACTGAATTAATCATTTATTTAGGCTTTTAAACTAGTCTATGCAAAAAATGCCTTATGCAATGCTTTTTTTTTTTTTTTTAAAGCACTATTTATTTATTTTTACGAAGCTGAAAAACACACTTCACATGTGGGAACAACCAAAGAATGGATTGGGTTTCCTTTGAAGACTCATAATTGAGTTTCACATTTTTGAGTAGTGACTCTGGGCCTGAGGTGCCACAGATGAGACAGGCCCTCGAGGTCACAGGTCTAATGAAGAGGCAGAGCGACAGCATTGTCTGGAAATGCTCTGCTCAGAGTTTGCCTCCTGGAAAAGGTCGTGGGTGTTAGAGGTGAGTCTTGAGGGTTGAGACTTAGAGGTGAGGAAAGGTGGTTGTGACACGCCAGGCAGAGGAGAGAGCAGGGAAAGGCGTTAGAGGTGGCCACAGGCAGCACAGCATCGCTAGCTCTGCAGTGTGAGACCTAAAGGAGCTGGAGTAGAGCTGGCAAAGATCAAGTAGGACGCGGGGCTGTATGCTGCTGGGTAGACATCCTAGAGACTGTCACAGAGCTGTTCTCCAGGATGCAAGTCTGAAGGCTTTGCTTAAAGCTGTAAATAAAGATTCAGGAGCTTCTAAAGCTCCTGTGCCTCAGTCATCTCAGTGGTGGAACAGGGAGGGACTGACCAAGGATAAGGCAGGAACAGCTTATCTCAGCACAGTCCCTGGCACACAGTAGATGTTCAATTAACATTCAATTACAAAATAAAGTCAAAATAAAGTAAAAAAAAAAAGAACATTCAATTAAAAAATAAAGTCAAAAGAGGGTTGAAGAACAGCTAGAATGCAACCGAGGCGGACAACCATGGATTTATCATGGTATCATGACGCGTGTGTGATTTTTCTTCAGTTTCTGGACTCAGAGATATATATGTTAAGATAGAAAGATGGAAAGTAACCCAGTGTGTTGGTCTTTTCCTGAGCAGTTGCAAGTTTCAAGAATGGAAGAGAGTGAAGGATACTGTTAAGAGAATGGTTAGGTGTTATCCACTAGGAAAGGAAGTGGGGTTCAGGGGTGCAAGAGGATGGAGGTAATCAGGGTTGAAAAGGTGGGACTGTCACTTTTTATTATGTGTCCATAATATATACCAAAAATACATTTTTCCTCATTTTTAGATGATATTCCTATATTGTTAAAGTTTCTGTGAGATAAAATAAGAAGCAGCCTAAACTTCCAGAAACAACAAAATACAAATTCGAGTTTAAGGTGGTGATGAAAGAAAACTATACATAATGTCCTTCGGAATTTCTGATATCACATTTCACTTGGGTAGATGTGGCTGGGAGAATTCTCAATGTCCAGCACAATATTAAAAAGCATATCTAGTTATTTCTCCCTTTTGAGACTAGAGGACTGCTGAATGCATACTGATGACTATGGCATGCACTCACCCATTCAATGTGTGAGAACCTACTATGTGCTGGTCCGTGTGGGGTACCGCTTCTGTCCTGAGTGCCATGAGTAACTAGGAGGCATGGGAGAGATTGCCTGACCATCAGACTGGTTTTTAGTTTCATTTAGGCAAAAAGGTCAACTAATCTAGATGCCTTTTAAAATATAACAAAGTGTGTGACCTAGTGGCCACACAAGTTGTAGAGAATAATAAATAGAAAAATGATTTTATGGTATAGGAAAATGTGTGACCTAGAGTAGTCTAGGAAAACTAGATGGATTTGGTGAAATTTTAAATAGCAGTTGGAGAGAAAAAGGATGGGAAGCTCAAAAGGCACATAGTATGCCCTCAAGTAAGTTATCTATTGCCATGTCAACTTCTGTAATTGAACCACATTCAAGGCTAACTTGAAAATTGCACAGAGGCCTAAAACTTAGCTGTGGGATAAAGCTTTTTTTTTTTTTAATAAAGTGACTAGAAATAAACATTTTAAATATTTTAACTGAGAGAATAAATCAATTTCTCCATTACTAAATCAAATGGCTTAAATTCAGACATATGGAAAATTTTAACTTTCAGTTCTAGACTCTAAGCTTAATTCTGGGAGAAATCCAATAAAGTAATGAAGTAATAAAACAATTGAACAATAAATCTTTATTTTGTAGAGAGTACAGTGAATGCTTGGAGGTACATCATCAATTCTGTGCTTTTGGATTATTACAAACACCAGCGTCTAAGTTCTGTGGTTTGTAACTGACTTCAGGGTAGGGTGGGTAGGAATTTATAGGATGCTATCCTTCCAAGAAGAACTGAGAGAATATTTTTCTGGATGCAGAAACTTAAAAAAAAAAACACCCAAGTTTTAAAGTAGTTGAGTGACTCTCCCCTGGAAAAATAATTAGTTCTCAATCCTATTTAATTCAGATATTCAATAGAGCTGTCACTGTGAACCAAAGGAAATGAAAATGTAGGCAGATCCAGTTCCTACCCATAAAGGGCTTATAACAGAATACTTTGAATCTCACACACAGTTTTATTTTCTTTAATTACATTTACTCCAGTACATTTTAATTAGTCTCCTGGAAAGCAAGTAAATTGCAGCTTTTATCGCCTTTTAAAAATGTTGTTTTGAGGAGTTGTGGAGACTTAAGTACTGCAAATTTTGCTTTTCATGAATGACATTGAAATGTTTTAATGTCCTGAAATAATCGAATGAGAATTTTAGAAGTCTTGTAATGAAAATAAAAATATAAACACCGTGGATGGACATTTTAGAGGAATCATAGTTCTGTTGTTGTTTTTTTTCTTTGTGGATCAACTATATGTAATTAGTAGTTCTGAGAGAATTGGGAAACCTGTCTGTTTAGGTCTAATTTTGTCCTTTTTAATGTTTCTAATCTCAGTTGTCTTCACTTGTAGGCCCAGTCACTCAGCTTATCAGGAGCTACATTTTTAAAAAATTCCTTCCATGGGTTCAAACATGTTAGTCATCATCATATCCATTCCCAATGAATTATGATGTGGCATTTTTGGATTTTCTCGGTTTCTAGACCTGGGATTTTTAAGATACACAATTGATTTAACAGCTTTACAAGGCAGCAAAAGTACACTTAGCCATGTTAAATGTTCATGTTAATTAGAGCTACATCCTGATTTGGGGTATTTTTCAAAATGTCAAGCGTATCATAAAATAAAACTTGAGAGAGAGAGAGAGAGTGTAAACAAAACAAAACCAAACCTGATGGTTGCTAGGTGGGAGGGGGTGGGGATGGGGGAGAAGGTGAAAGGATTAGAAAGTACAAATTGGTGGTCACAATATAGACGCAGGGATAAGAAATACAGTATGGGGAATATAATCAATAATGTTGTAAAGACTATGTAGGGTGCCAGATGGGTACTGGACTTACCAGGGGGATCACTTCATCGACTATGTAGATGCCTGACCACTGCATTGTACATATGAAGTTGAAGTAGAATAATATTGAACATCAACTATAATCATATACTATATATATATTTTCATGGGATGTAAAGTAAAGCACAGGAAATATAGTCAATGGTATTGTAACAGCTATATATGATATCAGAGGGGTAGTAAATTGGCAGTGTTATCACTTTGTATGGGGTATAAACGCCTGACTATCACATTGCTTTGTATACCTGAAACTAGAAAAAGAAAAGCAAGAAACAAACCTGATAGATGTGCCCTGACTTGGCAGACACCCATCAAGGGCCCCAGGGCCATGCACTGTACAACACTCAAAATGGAGTTTGATCATGTGCGTGGTAGCTAGTGATTTACAGAAGACAGGACTATGGGCTTTTTCTATTTTAAGTTTAAAGTAATGTCATATATGTTGGGCGTTAACAGTGGGCATTCTTACGTTGAGGGGAATGAAACTATTATCTTTCATGGTTGTGTTATCATTTGTAGATAAGTTAATGGCTTCCTGTGCAAATAATTGTGGATCAGCATATCTAAGATTTGGGTTCTCTTTAAAGCCAAAAAAACCCCTGAAGACCCATTTATCTATAGATATGAATCTCTCTTTAGGGTCACTCATTAGACAATCTTCAAGTCCTAATGCTCATGAAGACAAGCCCTATTTAGAATTTTTTATGAGTAACAATTTTGGCATTAAACAGCCGGATCATGGTAGGTCATTCAATGCTTTTTAAAAAGTTAGTGTAACATATAATATATAATGTATTAGATATTGTATTAATTATACATTATATAACATATATACTATATATAAATAGTCACACAGAGAGGGCGCAGCATGCCTTTGAACAGCATGTACGTAGAGGGACCAGGGCCACACTGGTGTACCCAGCATCGCATCTGATGGCCTGTTATGTGATTAGTTTGGCTCCATTGGTCCTGTTGTTTGGGTCACTGAGAACTTCCCCCTGTCCTTTCCTGTGACCATCCATTCTTCACAAGAGTACAGACACTGCCCCTGGACAAGGGAACAGACCTTCCTGTCCTGGGTTTTGTTTGTACTTACGCCTTCAAATCAGAGTTTAGATAAAAATCCCTTGTTTGATCATTTTTAGTTAGCGTACCATATTTGGAGCCTTAGGATTTTCTCATTGAAACATTTTCTTCTTAAAAGTTAGATGCCTAATGAATAACGGTTTACTTATTCTCTAAATAGATGCATTGTTTAAAAAAAATCTAGATCATTCGGAAGGGGATGAAATCGAAAGTAAAAAACTCGTTCCTCAAGTTCAGCCCCTACTAACAGTTGGTATCAGTGTGGACTGCCACCAGCTTGATTCTTCCCTGAAGCATCTATTGAATGTGTGCTTTGCAAAATGAGAATATCAGCATCCTTCATTCATCTCTTCTCCTTTGTCACTAAAGCGACAAATTCATCCTGGTTTACCCAGGACTTTCCCAGTTTTAGCACTGAAAGTCCCACATCTGGTAACCCCCTTGACTGGCCATACCGATAACTTCCCAGTGTGTTAAACTATATTTTTTATAGTATCATGGTCGAATACCTTTGTTATACTTATTGTTACTGCGTAACTATGAATGTTTGTTTTGTCTATGGATTGTTTCTAAAAATCGAAAGCCAGTATACGAATATTATTCACTGTAGAACCATGTGATATAATTAGATCCACAGAGAAAGAAAGTCCATCCTGGATCACTGAGTTTTACTGCTTTAAGGAGATTTTTCCAATGGCTTCATTTTCCTCTAGACCAGTGGTTCTCAACCTGTGGGTTGCGACCCCTTTGGGGGTCAAATGACCCTTTCACAGGGGTTGCCTAAGACCATCGGAAAGCAAAAAGATATTTATATTACGATTCATAACAGTAGCAAAATTACAGTTATAGAGTAGCAACGAAAATAATTTTATGGTTGGGAGTCACTACAACATGAGGAACTGTATTAAGGGGTCGCGGCATTAGGAAGGTTGAGAACCGCTGCTCTAGACATTCCTCTGCTTTTGCATTATCTGTGGCTTCTAAAGTTTTTGCATTCCATGTTCTCTTCCTTAGAGTCCTCTTTTCATTTAGTAGATTAGTACCCTTCGGTAACTTTTTACATATAATATGCATAGATGGTGAGCTCTGTTACTGCATGTTTGAAAATGTCTGACTTTACCTTCATACTTTACTGATAATTTCAGTCTAGATTCAAAATGATAGTTCCTCAACTTTGAAGGTATTGCTCCTCTGATACCTACAATCTAGTGTAGCCAATAAGTCTGGTGTTAGACTGATTCTCATCACTTAGTCGAGTGTGTGTATGTGTGTGTGTGTGTGTGTGTGTGTGTGTGTGTGTGTAACTGCGTGTTTGTCTGTCTCTCTTTACCTCCTTGAAGCTTTTAGGAATTTTTGCTTAATCATTCATTCTAATTTTTCACCAAGGGTCTTTTTTTCATAGATCCTTTATTTGGCCTTTATGATCTGAAGTCTCCCGTAGCTCAGGATATTTCTTCCCTATTAATATTTACTTATTATTCAAGTAGAATTCCAGTATGGATTTGGGACCTTTTGGAATCAAGTCTCCATGTCTTTCATATTTTCCTTCTCTTTTTTTTTTTTTTTTTACTGTATGCTCTGGAGATTTTCTTGGCTTAAATTTTACAGCCTACTGATGAGTCTTCAGCTATATAAATTCTATTTAGTCCATTGAGTTTTCTGTTTTGGCATCTATTTGTTTAATAACCTGAGAACTTCCTCATTCTTGCTCTTTTTTCTATGAAAGGAGTGTGAATACCTTTGAATATTTTCCAGCCCTTAAGAAAGTGTTGTTCTTGACAATGTTGATCTTGACAGATGATCTTCTTGAATATCTGAGAATTTTTCTTTTCTAGCCTCAAACACTGTTTAAATTTGTTAATTTTTAGATAGACTGTGGTATTACTGTTTTTCACCAAAACTCCAGCTCCAACTAAGTTACCTTCAGCGAAGTTTCCTCGAACAATTTCTGCTTTTTTACTTTCCTATGATCTCCTACTGTTTTTCGAATGTCTTTCCTTCCATCGCCCCACTCTTTCCTAAAAACTATTTGTATTGCCCTCCCTCCACCCCATTTATCCAGAAGGTTCTGGGACCCCTCCTCGGCCAAATCAGACTCCCCTTTCTCTTAACATTCACTGACCCTTATTTGAACCTTTCTTGTCATTGCCCCTCCCTCTCTCCTGCTGAGGGTCACCCCAGCTAGAGTATGATTCCCAAAATGAAGGCAAATAAGGTTGTCAAGAGGACAAGAAAATTCCCAGGCATGGGAGGGAGATCATGGGGAGTTCTAGTCACCTTCCAGGCACCTCTTAGGTAAAACTGACTGATCAATGCTTCCATTTTTACCTCTTACCTAGAAACTTAATTGGACTGAAACTTAATTTTTCAACTTATTTTCTGTTCCAGAATTCTTCTAAGTAGCAATTAGTCAATAGATGACCAAAATAGAAACTATTATAATTCTCTTTATGTAGCAGGGGATGGAATTATATAACCTGGATGCATTCCTAAAATTTCTTTGTGGTTTGGCTTCAGTAAATTACTGCTTTACATACAGCTTTTAAAATATATTTAGACATAAGTTTAAAGGGTGAGAACCACTTGTGTAAACATCACTGAATACCATTCTTTTAATGAATGGGGTAATGTTATTTATATTCTTTCTTCACTTCCTCTGGAAAGTCCATTTCTTTTGAGAAGGCTTTCACTTATATCGTACTTCCCTTGAAAAGTAAAAAGGAAGTCACTTCAGTATATTTTAACTCAGCCACAAAATTCTCACTATTGCTACTGAGAAGTCCTTGGTCCAAATTTGTGTGATAGGTATGTTTAAAAGATTAGCACAACCCTTGGTTTTTTTCATGCTTTTATAGAGAAAAATCCTCCCTCTTTATTTGGAAAACAGTTTTGCAGTTAGTATTTCAGTGAAGCAGTGAGTGAGGTAGGAGCGGATGACGAAGTGTTTCCTGGGCTGGGCTGAGGAGTCTGGGTTCATCCATACAGCAGTGTGGGGACCTTCTGAAGGATTGAGGCAGACAAGTACCATGGTCATGTTTGTCCATGGTACTGGCCATGATGAGAAGATGGAAACAGGATTTAAGACAGACCAGAGGGGAGGCCGTGGGGTAATCCATGTTAGAAAGTAATGAAGTCATGGACCAAGGCAATAAAGATGGTTCCTGTCCAAGTCTACATTTGTATTCTGTATGAATTGTGCTGCCATTAGTCTAATGTATTGGTTATTTTAGAAAGACTTAGCCCTTGTAGAGCTAGAGGGACCTTGGAGGTTCTTATGCCACCCTGTCATTTTACAAATGGCAACACCTAAGGCCTAAAAAATGAACTGATTCCTCCAAGTTAGACAGCTCGTTACTCGCAGAGCTTGGCCCTGGACCCAAGCCTCCTGGTTCCAAAGCCAAGGCCTTTCTTTTGATGTTACTAACTGTCCGACCTGCCTCAGCTAAGCATCCAGGCCAATCTCCCGGGTGGTTGATGACACAGAGTGTGATGTTGACAGACTTACTGTTTTTCTCGAGTCAGCTCATGTACTTCTCTTCCAGATGACTTTATTCTAATCTTCCCTAATCTTTCCAACTACACATTCTTGCCCATCACATTCAGAAGGCCATCTTGTCAATTACCTCCCAGATAAAATAGAAATCACCCAAGAACACACTGGTCACAGCCTGCCATCAAATCTATAACTGTCACCTGCCTACCCCTGTTATAACAGCAAAAGTGTCCCGACCTTATTTAATGCCCGGTCCTGGACCCTGGGTCCCAATTCCTCCCATCTTTTCAGGGATAGTTTTTCATGCTTTTTCCCTGTTCCAGTATTGGCAACCCCTTCTTCTCTAAAAGACCTGTCCTGTTAACATTTATATATCATCTGGACTCTTCCCGTTTACAACCCTGCCTAGAATACCTATCTAGTGACACATTTCGCTCAACTATTCATGTAATAATTCTTTGTAAGCAAGCACCATGTGCTAAGCATTGGGCATGCTGTCGTGCACAAACAAAAAATGGGGCCTCCTGTGGTCTAATGGGGGAAACAGATGCTAAACAAATATCTGTTCTTGCTGAACATTTAGATTGAAGCGTGCAATTCGAACTAATTTTATAGCAGTAGGTACTATATTTCAGTTTTTTCATAGGTACTGTATTTCAGTTCCATAGAGAAATTTGTGGCAGTATGTTTTCCCTGGTATATCTGTGTACTATTAATACTTAGCCCTCCCCTTGGTTCTAGGTTTTATACCAAAGTATCTGGGCTAAATATGCACATAATCAGAATCTGAAGAACTATTCATGTGCTCATGGAGTTAGAAACTAGAAACCACATATACTTATTCTAAATCAGATAAATTATTAACTAAATAAACCATATGTAAGATAATCTAAACTTGCAAGATCGAGCGAAGAAAATTCTAGCTGTTTTCTGTGAAGGAAACCAAAAATATTATGCAGAAAAGATGATCTGTTAAGTTCAGACTCCCGGAACTATTTTTAAAATGCCATTCATATTAAGGTTGAACCTTTTAAATCAGAAAAATAAATGCGTAAGCACACACTACATATGCTAAGGACACATTTAATAAAAAGAAAAATCATTTTCTCAAGTACAGATTTAAAATGACAGGGTTTCTTTGCGTATGTCAGTTATCACCTTCCTATTTTCCTCATGGGCTACATAATTCAATTTTAGCATTTCCCCCTTTTGAGAAGTAAAAACAGACCACATTCGCAAAACCAGGAAGTACTAGTTGCTATAATGGTGAGGAACGTGTAGATGAATAAATCACTGTTTGGTAAGAACTGTAAAATGTTTTATTGGAGGTCTGCCCGCCATGCTCATGTTTCCTTTTTCCCCCTGAACCTGAAAGGTCATTGAAATATCCTCAAGATGGATGTGAAGTAAAAGCTCTGTGATGTAGTTGGTAGTTCATTTTTAAAAAACTGATATGTCAAAGCCTGTTTTTCTTGACTGATGTGGAAAGATTTTTGTTTTTTAAAAAAGGCCTTCAGAGAAAGGAAATTACCTTTCTAAATATAACATTCTTAAGTGATGTAACAGTATTTTCCATATGTTGCCTGAATAAAGGTAGTGTTTTTACAGAAGCCTGGCTTAAAAAAAAAAACAAAAAAAGAAAACAAAAACAAAAAACACTCTAGTACTTCACCATTAAATAAACAGCCAATCACAAATTCATATTTCTAAAGCTGTCTTCCAAAATGTTAGATTATTAAATAACTAGCATAAGAAACATGGTGTCTTCTGTTTCCCTTTATGAAAATCTATTTTACTTATGAGATGTTCCAACTTTAAAAACTGCAGTCATCTGAATTCTGTTCATTTTAGGGAGTTTCACTTTACTAATTAACATTGTTCATTTTTGCTGCTTGCTAACGCATCTGAATTGCTTAAAGTTATTAATCTAGGTTGAAAGAAACTCCTGGACTCTAATTTATAAAAAGTTGTTGCTTACAACATTTTTCTGCTTAGAAGTGTTCATCCGTTTCTGTGGCTCCCTCCATTTTATTAAGCACAGAATCAGCTAAAATCTTAACTTTCATAGTCACCTTTCTTATTATTATTTATATCTGGGGATAATATGGGGGATTGTAACAGTGACACTATATCTTCTATTTTGAGATTTGGACCTCTGGTATAATTCATTTTAACAAGTGTACATCTGGATTTGAGGCTCTTTGGAAAGTCTTGCCTTACCCATAATATTCCTCCATTGGTGTGGTACTGAGCCCCAAATTTTCATATTAGAGTTGTATTCTCTTTATGCTTTCAAGGGCACGCTGTACCCACTAAAGCTGCCTCTGGACCTTGTTGCTAGCTAAATCTGTGACACCTCTCCCCCCCTCTACCACCCCCCTACCCCCCACCTCACTGGCCACAAGTGCCCTAAGGGGAAGGACTGTCTCTGTCCTAGTCACTGCTGGGTGCTCAGCACCTGTGCCTAGTACATCGATGGTGCTCTGATGTTGGATGCATTCCAGGCATTTTGGGATTAGCTGAGTTTGCTTGAGTGATAGGAAAGGGAGTTAGGAAAGTGCTGATAACTGTATTATAGCATTTATAATCTAGCTACCATCTAATCTGTTCACTGGTATACCTTCTTTCAGTGCTGTCTTGGGCAGAGGCAGGGTATGTTTCTTTGTAATTCGAGTGCCTTTAATAGCACTTGAATGAGCGTCATTCATTTGAGGAACCTTCACTACTACATGTTTTTGCCCAGTCTCTCCTCTAACGTTGAAAATAAATCACTATGGTGTTGGAATTCCAATCTTTTTGACCAGTGTTTCTTTATTAAGAGGCCCACTTTTAATTTTTTTAGAATGGAAAGAGATGGACATACAAAAGAATATACGGAAGGGGTCACCTTGTGGAACTCCTTATCTCTGATTAAGTATTAGAATTAACAATACTTTGTCAAGTAATTGCATGCCAACTGTTAGTCTCTGTAAAAAAATTAACAGAGAATGAAAAATTTTAAGGTCTGGGCCATCAAAATCTGGTGTGCAAAGTTTTTGTTGTCTATCTGCTTTGGGTGTTCTTTCTGAAAAATTCACAGCCAATTTACCATGAAATATAACGCAGATTTGGGAAGCATCTGGTAGATATCTTAATGTATAAATCAATTAAACCTAGTATTGATGTGTGATCCTGTGGAACCCAGGAATTCATATAAACTAAAAATTGAGCTTGTCTTAAAAACTCAACTCATTCATAAATTTTATTTATATGCGGCATGTAATGCCTGAAGAGATATGCAAATCCGATATGACATCGGGGTTGAGTGGATAGAACTTCATTTTGACAAATTTTTCCTGATATTTCTCTTAAAATGCCACGGAAAACAATTGAACTTATTAAAAATTGCTGATGTATATAGTTTTTCCAAGAACACATGCATTTTGTAATATGAGATGCATTCCTCAGAGACACTATGATTTACTTACTTTGTAACCCCGTGCCTGGCACGTATCAGGCATTCACTATGCAATTTCATCAAATTATGGGTAAAACTAGTATTTTCACTGGTGAGGAAACCAATGAATACTAGCTATTGAAAGATTTGTACCACTTCTCCATGGGCTCCACTTCCAAATTCTAGGGTCTGGTTTTTTTTTTCTTTTTAAGTGGTTGAAACCCATTGGCTTTCTTTGAAACAAGAAATGGTCAATTAGAGATATCAAATTAGAAATAGAAATTGACTTCAGTTTGCAAGAAAAGCTATAGGGTATCTGTCTTTGGAGATCTCTGTGAGAATAGAAATGTGTGTTTGGACAAAACAGATCCTAAATACTTATCGAATTAATAAATAAAAACTGAGTCTGAGATATTTAGGTAACCAGCTGCATAAATGGAAAATTGACATGATTGTTTGACAATCTTATTCTAAAATGTTAGATAATTTAAATTCTCTTCCCCTCTCCCACCTTGATCAACCGGTTTCTATTGTGGATTCTGTAGCTAGTGGATTTTCTTGTTTATATCTGAACAATTATCTGTACATATAGCATCCCAGAACCAAAACTTCTATGAAAAAACTAATACAATCAATAAACTTTTGACAAGAAAGAACTAGGAGAAAGAAAGTGTTCTTTATACTCTTCTGATTTTTGCAACTTTTCTTTATATTTCCAAATAGATTTTTTTTAAAGTTAGTAGCCTTTCTAGAAGAATTGGGATCCTTTTTAAAAAGGTATCTTCTCCACTAATAACAAAAATAAGGTTCCTAGAAATATAGCTAATGAAAGATCTGTGAGAACTTTATATAGAAAATTGAATAACCTTAACTTTATTGAAAGATAATTTTAAAAGACCTAAATAAATGGAGGGGGGATACCATATTCATAGATAATTTCATTATTGTGAAGATGTTAATTCTCCCAAATATAGATCCAGTGTAATCCCAATCAAAATCCAACATGTTTTTGGTGGATCTTAGGTTAATTCTAAAGTTTATACAAAGCGAAGGTCCAGAAATAGCCCCCCCCAAAAAAATGTCCTAAAGAAGAAACAAGTAGAAGTATTAAGAGATGTTATGTGTATTGTTATGAAGCCATAAGGACAGTGTGATTTTGAGAATATGGATAAGCAATTAGACCAGTAAAACAGTAGTTCTGAAATAGGCCCACATTTATGTAGAAACCTGATATGTAACAGAACTGAATTGCAAATCGGTGGAACGAATATTAATAAATGATACTGAGGTAATAGATTATCTTTATGGAAAAAATGAAAATGGATCCCTACTTCACAGCATACATAGTAATCAATTTCAAATGTATCAAGGACTTAAATATGAAATACACAATTACAAAGCCTTTAAAACAAATGTCGAAGAATATCTTCATGTCCTTGGGGTAGGGAAAGAATTCATTAACTAGGACACAAAAATCATTACATAATAAAGAGACATATATAACAACATATTTAAGAACTTCTGTTTGTCAGGAGAGACTGAAGATAAACCACAATCTATAACAGACATATGGATTGATATATTGGTGAATATATGAAGATCGCCAACAAATTCATAAGAAAAATATAATTCAATGGAAAACTGGGCAAAATGCATGAACAAGTTTTTCATAGGGAAGGAAATATGAATGAACACACACATATGAAAATATGCTCAACCGCATTATTAGGAAAATTCAAATTTAAACCACAAAAACGCCATTTCTCATCCACCACAATGGCTATAATTAAAATTTTGTAGTATCAGGTTGGCCATAATATGGAGCAAAATTAACAATCTACTGTGGGTGGAGTGTAAATTGGTACAATTACTCTTGAAAAAAAAATTGGCATTACCCAATAAAGTTTAACATGTGTATGATAAACAACCCAGCAGTTCCAATTCAGATAAATACAAGGTAGAAACACCAAATCAGGGGCCATCTATAACATTACTTGTAATACGGAGAAAAAATAGAAATACTGTAAAGGTTCAACAGTAGAGCGTATAAATACACCACAGAATATCCAATGAAACACAATGAAATACCGTCCATCAGTGCAAACAAGTGCACTGCTTAGTTAGGAAAGTAACACGGAGGAATCTCACCAAGTGGTGAGTGGGAGAAAGCAAGTCACAGTGAAGCATGTAAAAGTCTACTTTATAGTTCAAAAGCACACAATTTGTTAGAGTAGATTCCTCCATGTTGGCTCACTTTCAGGCCCCGCATAGATGCAGGACGACTGCAGCAGCTCTTGCCTCTAAATCCTCTTTTGGCGGTGTCTAGTTGAAGCAGGAAAGGGTCTGTTTCCCTAGTCATTTTAACCAAGTACCATAAGTTAGGTCTCATTGTCCCTGATTGGTGGCTTGAGCTAACATGCCTATCTATGAACCAATCACAGTAATCGGGGTGAAACATGATGAATGGCTTAGCCTAATGTCATTTAGAGCTCATGGACTGGGAGTAGGGAAAAGGAGAGGAAAAGGCTGGTATAGGGGCCAGAAGGAGAGTAGATAGACATTGGTTGGGCTTCTAAAATAACAAATATTATTCTGCCCACTTTCAGCAGCCAGTTTAAGGAGGTTTGTATTACACTAGCTGTTGTCGCTTGCTTATTTATGGTCTAGGAAGTAAATGAGGCAGCTCAAAAGACAGGTAGAAGGAAGAAAGTGTTTTTTATGTTGCAGTGGACCTAGAGTCACAATACCTAGTGTTCTCCAATCAGAATGGACAGATGTGAAGTGGCACTGCAGGGTGGCAGGTATGGGGCAGCCCTCATCCAAACACAGAGTCTTTGGGATTTACATGATCAAATTGTGCATCCCCTCAAAAATACTTGCTTTCTTTTTGTCTACCTGACCATCTCTGTTACTGATTTAAAGACTACTTTTAGATACTTATGGGAGCAACATTGGGATATTTGTCCTTTTTTGGCAATAGTTACCCTTGATGACCTTACAGTTCACACTGGTCTGAAGTCCTTTGATTTCTGGTAGCCCCTTATGTGGATTTCTGCCCTCACCTGGTTTCTTCTATAAAGTCCAAGTTCTTTACCCAAGAAATGAAGGTAACAAATTTTGTGCTTATGAACAAATCTTTGGGGGGCTCCTGTATTTCAAATAATTGACATTTTTGGGAAAATATTTATAATTTGGATTTTGCACAGTTATCATAAGTAGAGGTGTTTTTATCAGACATGACTTTTAAATCATTCTTTGTCTAAACAACACCTAATTCAGACCATTAAAAGCTGTTTTATCTGGTCCTTGGGTGTGCTGTTCCTTCAAAGCTAACAGGCTTTTTATTTTGTCCTACATATAAAAAGCAAAGTTGGTCCCTTTTGTGGGTAATTTTCATTAATATTCATTCTGGAATAACTAGAATTGATCCCATATTTAATGTCAGGCATACAAAGCTTTTAGTCTCTCTTTGTACTCTATTGCATAAATTAAAAATAAGCTTATTTTAGATACTGTAGTTAAAGGACGTGGTGACGTATTGGTCTTATGTGCCCTTTTTACAAAACCAACGCTGACATTTTATTTATTTTTATCCTCAAACTCACATTAGTTGTGTTTTGCCTACATAACTTATTTTAAACATCACCTTGCACATACTCCAGACTATAAGTTTAGCATTGTTCTCTGGCCAAAAGCAATGAAATGTGACCTATTTTACCATGATTCAGTGAAGCGCAATCAGCAATTTCTTTTCACAAATATAACATCAATGGCCATTTATAACATTCCCCCAACCTTCAAAAGTGGAATGAAATGGTTTCTTTTTTCTTTTCTTTTACCTAAAATTCTGTTTGTATTTAATGTTTTCAGTATAACATATTAGTGGATTTTGCACTGAAGGTCAGATAGTCAAATATTCTTAATGTCGTCCCCCCCCCCCAAATATCCTATGTTGAATTTATAGAACAGCCTACAAGGTCCTCAAGTATTCACCTATAAATAAGCATCACCGGTTGTAAAAACTCTCTTGCTATTATCATATTCCTGTAACGGTAGTTCACCTTCTACAGACCAAAAATATAAATTCATTGGTTTACCTCATATTGAATTTCCTGTCTAGATGATGCTTTCCCCCCCTTTTTAAAAAAGTACATTTGTATTTTTCATCATTTCTCATGAGGAAAGCATTATCCTAAAGATTGCTTTAAATGTTTTCTATATAGATCTTTCACTATAAGCATAATTGTGTTGACTACAATCTATTTTCAGACTGTCTCCATTTTCATTTGTTTGTAACTGGTCATTGCTGCCACTGGACAAAAACCATTGCTTTTTACATATTGTTTTCTCACATCATCTACTGGCACCTTTACTACTTCCAGTAGAGTATTTTTTAGACATTTCTCTTGAGTTTTCTAGGTCTTCAACCTTGTCACATGCTGATGGTTGTAATTTAGTTTGTCCTTTTCCTCTCACTATTGCATTGTGAGCATCTTTTATTTTATTCCTGACTTTTTAATAAACATGTTATCTGTTGGTTTTATCTTTTTAAAAATCACGGTAAATGATCTTTCTATTTATAGGTGACTAAGAGGTCATCAGGCATTGGAGCTGAGTTTATCACATGTCATTTTGGCATCTTTGAAAATATGAATGTGTTGATTTCTTGTGACCTATTGTTAGAGCACAATAGATCTATGTATAGAGTATTTCTAGAATAAGCCTAATTTATATTATTGTGTCATTATTTTTAATATACTAGAAACTGAGTTTTCTGAACACTTTATTTAGTATTCTATCTTATTTAAGTCAAACAAGCCTTTTACTTGTTTTTTTTTCCCTCTGTTTCTTATCAGGTTTGATTATCAGACTGTTAATCCAATTTATTCATGAAACAAATTGGAAGCCTCATTTGTTTCATATACTGAAAGCTTTTTATGTAGGTTGTGAATTATCTAATCCTTGAAGTAAACCACATTTGTTAGTTTTTCAGCTTTTTAAATTTTGGTTTAGTTTTAATAATTAAATGCCACCTTAGAAAACTGTTTCTATTAAGATGTTCAAATTTATTTGCAAAGATATTTTTATATAGCACTCTTAGTTTTTAAATCTCTTCCATGTCTGTGATATTTTCCTCTAATAATTCTATTTTTGTGTCTGATTTGAAGACTAGATTGCCTGAAATCTGTCTATGAGGTATTTCATTCTGTAATGAACCAGTTACTGCTTTTTAAATACCTAAATCATAAATTCCTGCTTTTAGTTTTATTTCTGCCTTCCCTATATTTGTTGCTATTTTTGAATTTAACTGAATTTAAATCCTTAGTTCATTTCTTTGTTTTCTCCAATTAAAAAAAAGGTAATAGTGTCACAAGTGAAACTGCATGTTTTACTCCCCATATACAAAATGCAATTGGTTCACTTTTACTGTCTACCCCCACTCATTTCTCTATTTTTGATAACATGGTCTAGAATTTCAGACTTAATGGAGGTAGGTATTATAGTAAAGGTTTTTATTAGATATTTTTTCAAAAATTTTGAAAGTTTGCCCTTGATTTGAACTATTTCTAGAATAATTAGCATACTTTATTTCTTCTTTACCTGCTTTTAATGCTCTCCACCAGCACTACTACATGACCACTTTTTCACTCGTAACTTTTTATTTTGATTCACCCCTCAGTCAACTGGAATATTTTCAAGTAACTTTTTTTAATGAAGATAGTCAGCTGAAAAATTTCTAGGCACACTTGTTTTTCCTTTAAAACTCTACCAACATTAAAATGTCTGTGGTTCTTTCTTTTCAAAAATATTGACCAGAAAAACAGCAACCCCAAATTTTACCAGATGTAAGCTTGAACGCCCACCTCCCTTCCCCCGCTATTTACAAAGATGGAAAGTGAGAGGAATCAATGGGATACAGCCATGGAGAGGAACTGAGGGATAGAGTGACCACGCCTTCATAAAGTTGTTCCCATCCTGTGGAGGACTTGTGTTTTGGAGATAGAGATACTATGGTTGAGACTGAGTGAAAGCTTCCATTCTCTTTCCACTTCTCAGGGTTTCATCTCTCCTCTGGGTAGAAGAAATTCTTCCTGGCTTCTAGCAAGTCATTAAACCTAGTTTTTAAGTGCTATTGGAAGTTGAAGTCTCTTTTGATTTTCCTGAGTATTTCAAGGAAAGGAGGAAATCAAAGATGTGATGTCAGTAATTTTCTAAGATCACATCCTGTAAGTTTTTTTGTTTTTTTAATTAAATTGTTATGATTATGGCATAGGTTTATTATAGACCAGAAACACAGATATGTCATTTTCTGGGAAAATTCTGGACTTTTTGCATCCAGTCTTCCATTTGCTATTTAAAATTAGCCCTGATTTTCATCCATGTTCCACTAAAAAAATTTTGCAAAAGTGACATTTAAGTAAAAAGCAACTTATTTTTTGTGTTTCTACTACAGGTGAAGACGGATGTTAGGAGTCTGTGGGTGAAGACACTGGAAAAGCTTCAGCTATAAAAGTGAGATGTTTTCTTTTTTCTTCTTTTTTTTTTTTGCCATTGAGTATGAACATGACAAAAGATTAATATATTCATAGTTTCAGTTTGTTAGGAATTATTATATAAGTACAATGTAGGCAGAGTTTTACTTGCTTTTAATTATTTTGTAAGAATAACAAATACTCTAAAACTACAGGATGAAATATGAAAGAAAATACATACTTCAAAATACATACATGAAGAATAAAAATGGAGTCATAGTGTGACCCAATTTGTAGTCATTTCTTCCAGCTGGCCTTCTGTTTTAATGAGATAGTCAGTCTTTTAGGTGATATTTTAAATGCTTCTCATTGGCCAAAAAAGCTCTTCTTGTCCTTTTTAACTTCATTTTCTTCAAGATTTACAATCTCAATCCACTTTTGTGATGGTAGTATTTGAAAAGCTACAATGAATGATAAAAGGCAACTATTTTACTCTGTTTCTTTCCTAAGTACTTTAATTTATTATACTATGACCACATTATAAGCTATTTGTTGAGATCTGAAATGTTGAACTAACATTGCTCAATTACATATCAAATGCTTACTAGAACAATAGGAATATATGAAGAAATTCAGTCTGGTAAGCATAGCATTATCACTTTTACTCAAGTTTATATTTTCAATTTCACATCAGGTCTTTTTTTTTTAACCAAACAGTACTATAAGACAAAATTAAAAGCAGTAAGTGTGACAATCAGTTAGAGCTTTGTTGCCTTTAACAAATTAATAATGCTTTATTGAAATCATAAATGTTTGATACACTGCATTATTCTTAAAGTACTCAGAGTTATTACAAAGACAAATGGTATTTTAATGGAATAAAGATGACTTTGCTTGTGTCAGAGTTCAGAGTTCATTGGTGTTTGGTTAACTGGCAAAACAATGGTTTTCTTACTACAAATCTTCGTTGCTGGCAAGAAAGTCCCAGACGATTTTTTTCCCTAACTTATGACTAGAATACTAAGTAGCTTAAATATTAAGAGTCTGTGGTTCAGAGTTGACTTACTCATTAGGAACATTGCCAAGGATCTGTGATACTTCCAGTGGCCACAAAAATGTTTTAATTTTAATGTCTTTTAAAAACAGGGAAAAAAATGAATATAGTAATAGTGAATATATAACAATGATCCCAGCCTGGAGTATATTTTTCATTATACTAATGTAGTCATAAAATACAATTTTTAATATTTTTTTATGGAGGAAGAAACCAAAGTGTACAGCCCAAGAAAGTCATCAGGGGCCCCTACCTGGGTCACAGTCAAGTATGCTGTACATGTGTGGCAGATTCAGCCATTTGAATGCTGTTTTTTGTTTTATTTTCAGGGAGTAATAATTTCTTTGTCATAAATGAATATATTCTCTGTAAGTGAGTTTATAGATTTGTCTGTTCATCAGAGGGAAGCAATGGTTCTATCTACAAAGAAAGAAATGACATGCTGTTAGGTTAGATAGCTGTGGTTATTCATTCTGTTTTCCTAGAATAAAATTTAAAAATTTCTTCCTTGAGAGGCCCATTGATATTCTGTTTGTTTCGTAACATGATACAGAAAATAAGGGAAGTGGAAGCCAGACTTGCCTCAGGATTCTTTGGTCCCCTTTTGGACATGCGTTTTTGCCTGAGGGGTGTTTGATCTGTGAGGAGAATGGCTTACCCTGCCCTCTCGCTGCTGTGGGAGTCCAGAATTTTTGTTCTTCCATGGTTGCTGAGTATGCCACATTTTCAAGTACTGTGACTGGTCTGGTTGTGTTTGTTTCTGAAACCATGATCCAGGTTTGGAGAAAATATTTTTGTTTGCCTTCAGCAGCCATGACCATAAACCTGTGCACAGAATATCTTCTGAAAGTCACTTGTTGATTTAAAGTGAAGTGTGTTGTGTGTCTGAGGAACTTCTTTATCAAAATAGGTGCCCACTCAAATATAAACTGCCTGAGAGCCAGGATCTTTGTATGTTGTGTTTGTTGCTATATACTCCAGAAAAAGCCAGCCGTATAAGAGAAACTCAAATGTTTGCTGAAAGAATGAATGAGCTGACTTCCGCCTTTAGAAGAGTCATGTTTCCTCCCCTCCCCTTTCCCAGGTACCAAAGCTCCAGGCCTCTGGTTTGAGGGAATAATGGTGGAGACCACCAGGCACTGGAAGGGCCACATCCTCAGGGCTTGAGGGGTGACCCTGTGCTGATCAGCCCCCATCTGGGGACTCAGTTTACCCTTTCACAAAAAAACAGACAGTTGGGCTAGAAGGAACCTTTTTAGTCTTCTAGAACTAATTAAAACAACAACAAAAAAGGTATTCTAATAACCTCCTCCACCTTGGTGGTCCCCTTGGCTCCTACCCCCCCCCACCCCCGCCCACTTGCGCCATGCTGGGCTCAGGCTGGTTCAGGCTACCCGCAAGCTGCCTCTTCCCAGGACCCCTCCCAAGGAAAATGTACCCTGTATTTCTAAAACATTTATTTTCAATGTAAATGTGTTCTATTAAATTGATAAACACTTCCCCACCCCCAGAAAGAAAAGCCATTTTAGATCTCAAAAGTGTTCTGAAATTGTTTGGGGTATATAAGTGAACTGCCAACCCTCTAGTTGTCAGACTGGCAAGTGTCTGGGCATGTATGCAAAAATACATTTGGTATATCAACATAAAATAGTAACCTACCAGTCATTACCCACATACTGTATAGAGAGCTGTCCTAGGGAAGCACACCAGGATATGCCATTGGGCACCACTTAATCAAATTAAGCTAGGAAAGTAAGAGAATTCTAGAGAGAAATGCCACTCTTTCCAGCTACGGAAGACCTGAGTCTAGGGGTGTAAACAGAAGGAATCAACTGATCTTAATTAGTAATACTTGATTAGGTGATCCTGATTTGCAGAAACTTTTGAAAAATCAGAGCCTATTTTGCACAGTTTGTTGACCCTAGCAGAACCAGAATGCATTTTCTGTTGGTATGGTGTGTGTGTGTGTGTGTGTGTGTGTGTGTGTGTGTGTGTGTGTGTGTGTGTGTGTATGAGAGAGAGAGAGAGAGAGAGACAGAGAGAGACAGAGAGAGACAGAGAGAGACAGAGAGAGAAAGTTTCAAGGCTACATTTTTTAAATACTAGCAAAAAATATATATGCATATATGCACATTCAGGTGAACCTAATTTTTTTCTGAATATACTTGTCCCTACATTTTATTCTCAGTGTCTTCTTGTCCAGGGTTTCACCTGCCCCAGTTTTTTTTATGACAGTGTGTCAGGGAGAAGCTGCTGTCAGAAGTACACAGCACAGAGCTGCCCGACAAGGAGAAAAATGCCAACTTAATGTTCCAGGCACTGGGGTTCTCGAGGCATCCTGATAGTTACTGTTCTTGCTAGCAGATTCCACTGTCGATTGAGAGAACAGGAAAATGGGGTGCTTTTAGTGAAGATGACAAAGATTGGGAATGGTATGTTTCCCATCCCGGATTTGTCATGACTGAGCACTGCTATAACGGTGCCTTGTGGCTCTACTGTGTGGTCCCACTCTTCTCTAGAGGGTAAGCGTCACTCTAGTTTCTTGCATCCCTATCTGAAGACTCTTACTGCCCTTTTCATGAGCCATTGCAGGAGGTCCTTATGCTGAGCCTATCCTGGGGCTGTAGCTGCTTCTGTGACACCTTAAAAGTGTGTAGTCTTGAAGCTGAAGCCTTCATGGGATTGTAGTATTGTGATTTAGTACCCCTAAGTCTTACAAGCAATGTGGTAAAGGTAAGCTCAGGGAGGAATTAACATGTACAGCTCTTCGTGTGAATTATAGGTGACCTTGCCACTGTGTTCCCAGAGCCCTTTAAGTGCCCTACTTAGGGCTGATAGATTTGTTGGAAGGCAGCTAATAGAATTAGTGGCGACAGCATAAATGATTCACATTGTGCATAAATAACTTGTTGTATTGAGCTAGACAGTGCTAATAATATAGCCATCAGCACAATTCCTGTCACAGTGCCAGAGGACAGGGACTTAATGTAGTGTGGGATCTTTGAAAAATCATTGAGATGCTTTCCTTCCGTTTCTTCTGTTGCAAAATCTCCTGATTATTTCTTGATATGGGGGTGTCATGAAAATGATTTGTTTAAATGTATGAATTGTGATCAAACAATATGGTGAATGTTTAAATTAAAAAAAAAAACTATTACAGAAAAAGACACATACCATTAATCCCCCTCAAAATACTTCCTCTCACTTTGAACACACTTATCTCATTCTTGCCCCTTTCTGAAGCAGTTCTGGAAGTCCTTTTTTGTGAGTGTCTTTAGTTGTGCTGTCGTGGCTGCCTCCATGTCCTGAATCATTTTGATTTGGGGGAAGAGCCAGAAGTTGCACAGTACCATATCTGGGGAATAAGGTGGATGAGGACACACCATAATTTTTTTATTTGATAGAAATTGCCATGCACCAGAAGCGATGTATGACATGAGGCATTGTCATGATGGAGGATGATTTGCGGCAGGCACACTTTAAAACACACCTTCTCTCAACCATACCTCACATCCGATTGACTGCACCAAACAAGTTGAAACTTGTCACACACTGCTACTAAGGTTCAATGTGCTGCTTCCCTTATTGAAGATCCCTGCCTTTCCATTGGATGGCACTTGGCAGCAGCATTCACTGTATTTTGTGATCACAATGGAAAGGCTCTGTATCATATATCACTTCTGGTACAGCAATTTCTGTCAAATAAAAACATTACGGTGTGTCCTCATCCACCTTATTCACTGGATCTGGCACCGTGTGACTTCTGGCTCTTCCCCAAAGTCAAAATGACCATGAAAGGTAAATGTTTTGAATCAATTAAGGACATTGAGGCAGCCATGACAGCGCAACTAAAGACACTTATGAAAAAGGACTTCCAGAACTGCTTCAGAAAGTGGCAAAAATGATGGGATAAGTGTGTTCAAAGCGAGGGAGAGTATTTTGAGGGGAACTAATGGTAATGTGTCTTTTACTATAATAAATTTTTTTTATTTAAACATTCACCGTATTGTTTGATCACACCTCATAAAATCAAAGATGATAAGTGTTGTAGTAATTAAGTATAGTGGTTACAAAAATATAGCACAAAATTACGAATTTCAGAAAGATGTACAGGTTTGACTCTAAGTATTGGGCAGCTCTCCTTTATTAAAAGTTATCTCCTGTTGAAGAGTTCTGGAGCTTGGTTGTCTAACAATGCGCATGTACTTAACACTGCTGAACTGTAGACTTAAAAATAGTTAAGATGGTAAGTTGTATGTTGTGTGTATTTTACAATTAAAAATGTTTTTAAATATCTTCCAGAAGTTTGCATTTCTTAAGCTGGTGTAGAGACTAGACATCCAGGGAAGGTGGGGACATGGAGGAAGACTTCCTCATTATAGATCCTTCGTTATATTTGAAGGAGGGAATGAGGGGATTCTCCAAGCATTCTTGAGAGAAAAAGGACATAAGTTTAAAAAAAAAAGGTACTCACTTGTTTTCTCAGGAAGTGATGACCTTTGGAATGAGGAACTGGTTCCTGTTCCTGGCATTGAGCATTAGGGGATTCTCAGGACACTGTGTCCTCAGCATTGTGGAATTATGGTAATAGGTTTCTGTCAGAAACAACAGGGGGAGGAGAGTTCATGGTCAAATACATTTGTGATTTAAACAAAGTTAATGGGTTTCTTTTTCTGCAAAGCCTTCACTATGCCGCCCTAAACTGTACTTCTTCGACATGGAGGTGTTCCTGGCAGGGCTCCCCAACTATTGAACCATGGAATACCTCCTCCCTTCCCTCAGCTCCCTGCTCTGCCTTCTACTTTTTTTAACCTATTACTGTGTTCCTCTGTCAAAGGTACATTGGTAAATGGAGATTTAAGGTCAAGTGTGGGAAAGAGGAAGGAGCCAGCATAAACCTAGAAATTGGTTATAGGAAAAAGTAGAAATGAATTGAAGCCATATTGTGACCCATCCCCTCAATGAGGAGCCTGGAGAAAGGACATTGGGAGCGTGAAGCCCTACGCAGTAGCTCTGGGTGCTCCGGCGCTCCACCAGATAACCTGTATTGGTGTCAGCCCTTGACTTTGCTAGTTAGGGAGTCCCTCACCTTTTGCCCTCTCCCCTCAGACCGACCTGTATGTCCCCTGTAAGACTTGTGGGGCATCGTGAAGCATTTAGCTAAGCCACTGGCTCAAGAATCAGCAAAGAATGACAGTCATCTGAAATTCTAATGTGGAAGAAAGTTTCCTTATCCTTTTTGCTATTAAAAAAACCTCCAGTCTAATCACATCTGATCAATTCTGATGGGCTCCTTATACAACATATTATTGGAAAAGAAGTAGCATAAAATTACTGAGTATAAGTTCTTATTGATACACCATTAAAAGTGATACGTGCAGTTCGAGTCCAGCCCGAGCTGAGCAGCCGCTGAGCTGCCAACAGGTAGCAGGATGGCTCAGCTAAAAAAAAAAAAGTGATCCGTGGCAGGATGATTATTTTGTAAATGAGGGCCTCCTTTGTATACAGCATTACCTATAAAGCACAAAACATTGTGAGGGATGCAAAGGCAAGAACACAAGGCTTCTGCCCTTGTAACAAAGATGATAAAGTGAGTCAGAGGAAGTAAAACACATACAAATAATGTTTCTGGGAAGCAGTATGTGATAAAAAATGGTATCAAAAACTTAGAGTACCAAAGGGGTTAGAAATGTGATCTGAAGAAATGTACTTTCCATATAAATTGTTCACTTGCGAATGTTCTGTGTCTTTGAAAATAATGCTTATTTTCTGTTGATTGGTTACAAAGTTGTGAATCAAATAAAAATCATTTAGTTTTTATTCGAATCATCAATATCCTTACTTAACTTTTTCCCCACTTGACCTGCCGTTTTCTGAGAGAGCTGTTTTGGCACTCTCATTGTGTTAGTGACTTCTCAATTTTTTATTTTAGTTCTGTTGGTTTTTCCTTTATGTGTTTTTTCAAAGCTATGCTTTAGATACATAAGGGTTAACAAGGTATCCACTTGTTCTATCCCTAAGTGCAAGGTAATTCCTGTATTTTAGAAACTACATAGAATATCGTATCCCCACAAAGTATGTGATCTCAGAATATTACTGAAGTTTTCATGTTTTTAATATCTGCCGCTGATGATGAACCTTGCATAGACCTGCCAGGGGCTTGCTCAGGGACCATCATATAGTCACGGAAACGCCATCACATTCGGTGTCCTATGAACCAGGTGCGCTCAGTGGTGCCAGACCTGTCTTCAACAGCAGTAGATGAGAAATCCAGTGTCGGGAACAGATAATTAATTGTAATTTTTGAGAAAATTGGAGAAGCACCGGACCAGATACACCAAGCTTAAGAAGTCAGTAGAACAGAATTCTCCACCACAGCTTTAGGTAGTCAAGGCCTGCTCTCATGTTGGAGGGGTGCAGCTGACCTCAGCACCCCCTGTGCCTTGACCCCTTTCTTCCATCTCATTCCAGATCCCAATCATCGCCATTTCAGTTGCATTTTCCAAGTTATGCATACTTTTAGAAATCTGTGTTTTATTATTGCCCTACCCCATCATGCCTTTTCTATGCCATAAGGAAAGCCTGCTCTGGAGGAAGATTACATTTGTGATAAAGAGTTTTTAGAGTTAAGTAGGGTTATTAAAGCAGTCATTGTGTTTTCAAATTGAAAGACACGGAGTTGCAATTGATCTTAAGTCCTGTATTAAGTGGACTATTTTCTTTTAATATTCTTTGTCTTAAAAAATATGGGGTCTGGTTTCTTAAAATGTTGTAACTTCATATATATTCCTTTGATTTTTAAAGCATAGTTACTCAAAGAAAAACAGGTTAGTGATTTCACAAAGTCCTCATAAATGGAATAGTATAGCAACCAGGCTCGTAGGCAAATTATTGCCAAATTGTTTTTCTCTGGTTTCCCTTTTCTTCCTAAGCCTCCTGTCTCAGTTCTAATTCTTTTCTGCATGTTTTCAATTGGGGAGCTCCCACGCATCTCTAAGGTCACTTAACCATAAAAGTGCCACCTTCTCCTAACTCCATTTTAAGAAAATGAAGATATTTTTGTGCAGACTTATCATTTCAAATGCACATTTGACATCTCTCTTCCTCCTCCCCAGCCCTACCCCTAATATCTAATTTGCCACCAAATCTCACAAAATTTACCACACCATCTGTTTCTTCCATTCTTTTCCATTTCCATGGCCTACATGAAGAGAAGAAAAAAAAAAAGAAAAGAACATTTGAGCACTTATCACAAACTACACCCTACATATTTTATATTATTTCATTCTTTCAGCCTTATGCAGTTATTATCATGACTTGGACTTTACAAGGTTAGGAGACTGATGCTCTCACAGATTTAAGGCATTGCCCAAAGTCACACAACTAGTAATTTTTTGAAACAGGACGGGTTATAAATACCCAAGGGCAAGTTCAAGTACAGCACTTCTCTACTGCCGTGGAATATGAAATGCCACCCCCAGCCCAGCTATGCGTGGGTCTCCACGTTACCACATTTGGCAGAAGGACCCTATTCTCTTTCTCTCTGATTTTCTGAACTTGGTAACCTTCAGTTCATTCTGCCATCAGCCCAGTCCACCCAAAGTGCTAGGTTAATTATGTCAAGTGTCTGGTCTGAAATTCACTGACATGTTGTTGCTTGCTCCATAAGCTCCAAATTATGTGTTTGTTTGCTTGTTTTACTTTAAGTCAACTGTTGTAGAAAAGTATATTTTGTACCACCCAGAACTCTCCAGTCATTGAGTCGGTGTGAGAGAAACACAGTGGGCTCTGGGGTCCACTGGACCTGGGTGTGGATCTTGGCCCCCCCTCTTTTCTGGGAGGCCTCCAGCAAGTTTTTTTGTGGGTTTTTTTTTTGCTATCCCCATCTATAAAATCATGATAATGAGCTCACTTCAACTTAGTTGCGGGTCTAGAGAGTGCATGTACAATGCCAACTGCAGTGGGAGCCTGGCCCTTGGCAGGCTCTCAAATGGAGCTAGAGGGCAGTAGCAGTAATACTATTATCTAGACCTTATCTGTCCTTTTAAACTCAGTTCAAGTTTCTCCTCCTTTTTAAATTACTCCAATCTGATTTTATCGGGCCCTCCTCAAAGCTGCTGTATCAGTTCGCCTCTGAACAATTCATTTAGCAATTTTAATTATGTAGTACCTCTTGACACTGCTTTGTGATCTCAAAAATCCTTCTTGCAATGCCTTCTTGAGTGCTGTTAATTCCTGCTCTAATGGGCGAAAGGAATTTAGAGGCGGGACCAGGCCCTATGCATGGTCCACTGCAGCTGGGCGCCGCACGCGGAACTCTTCACAAACTTTCGGGACTCTAAATTAAGAAATTTCACATACGTTCAGAAGGAATCAATAAGATGAGGTGGTTTTAAGTATAGAGGGTTCCCAGGTAGGCGCCTCCATTTGGCATGGTGAGCCCACATTTCTTTGTTCCTAGTTCTGAATGTGAAGAATATTAACAGAGTAAAATTTAAAACTCCAGGAGATTGTATTATCCAATATTCCTGATAAAACTGTCTTTTAAATCCTGGGAAGTCTTAAACATGGCTGTATGTATAGTCAGGTTTTATTTTCTTGGCGGGACCCCACATTAGGAACGACCATAATTTTCTTCATAGCTGTTATTTTCCAGGCTTCAATTTTTTGTTGGGTGGATTTTCATTCTTCTTCTTTGCCTCTTCACTCCAGATAATTTTTTCTCCTTTTCCCGCTGGCCAGGTTTCCTTTGGGAGGGTCTTAGGGGGAGGATGATCGCGTAAAAATATGGCTGAGGAAAGGCCACAGAGGACCTCTTTTAGAGATAAACATGTGGGGGCACTTTGAAACTGAAGAAATAGTTTTGTTCATTATGAGCTTTTTGGCTTTGTTTAATCACCCCATATTTAGAGCCAGCGTCTTAAATTTTATACTTTACTTATAATTTTAACTGGGGATTTGGGGGCCCCCTCTTTAAGCAATATAAGGGTTGGTGAAAGAAAAATCATTTGAAACAACCCAGACAGATTTCACCGACCAAGGTATGTGTTCTATCCCAAAACCACATTTAAATGCACTTGCATTAAGTCTATTTCTAAACAAAATATATATTACTAATTTTGACTATTTTGCCTGCATAGAGAAAGTAGTTGTTGAAGTATTCCCTCAAGGACAAAAGAAGTCTCCTTGGTCTGCCAGGCTTAAAGTTGTGCAATTGAACTGTATGAGATCTTTTGGAAGGGCCCTTCCCAAGGGTATGGCATCTTTCCGTCTTGGGATCAAGGAAGGAGAGTGAAGAGTTGAAGACCACATCCTCCAGCTGTGGAAAGGTGTCCTCCTGTGAAACACATGGCTCGGTGACTGAGCTCTTTGCTTTGCACCCGCAGTTTCACTCATCCGTCTGGGAGATGATGCTAGATAAATCCTCAGAGGGCACGGAGGCTCTGGCTGGCTCGGCACACACCACCCCTGGGATCTGGAAAGACCCCTCTCTGAGGAAAATGCCCTTTGGAAAGAAAATTTTCAAAAATTCAAAAATTTTGAAGAACATGTGAACATTCAAGGCTAGGGTTCTGTAGGGCAAGACTGGGAACTAATAAGGATTCAGTCAGTAAATCTATGTGTATGCACTACATGTGTTATGTGTGGGCGATCTTCCATTTAAGCCAGGGTTGTTTTCCAGAAGTTCATTTGAAAAATATTGGGAGTGTGTTTTTTCCTCATTATACATAAAGCTATGCGCGGGAAGCCCTCCGGCAAACAGAGCCTATTTAACCCATTCTGTACTTGAAATGCAGTTAGGGCCACATCGGGGGCCCAGTTCCCATTACTAGTATTCTTTCCCACTGTTCCCATAAACAATGGAAATTCCAAAATTTGTGGGTAAACCTCATCTCCTGGAGAGCTTCTCACAAGTAGGGAATGAGGCAGAAACATTTTTTTATTAGGTGATGTATCCTGATATTGGAGTTTAGAGATACATTTATGATTTGTAAAACCATGGTGATATAGACATGCGTGATCGTTATAAGAGTGATACAGGAGAGTTTCGCTGACACATCAGAGCAATAGCAGAAGACAATTATATAGCACTTTAAAGTTTTATATATTTATATTTTATCCCACTTTTAATTTTGAAACTCTACAAGCAGGCATTTTTATTTAATTTGTGGCAAGAGTTTAGGTGGAATGCTTTGAAATGAATCATGCGATCGGCTCTGCTATCCTGAGAAGAGAATGAGGAGACAAGGAGAAAGATGGCCTGTTTGAACCTGTCAGAGAGAGGAAGGGAGGAGTGAACAATTCAGAAGAGCGGGCTGTAGAAAGGAGGAACATGCATGTCATGATACTCCTACTGTGTTGTCCGTCCCAAGGTGAGAATGTGCTAGCTCTGGGTAATGCTAGGTTAAAGGAGAGAAGAAAAGAGAGGTTAAGGAAGTCTTTGCCCTTTCTTCCTCCTTTCAACAACTCATCTTCCCAGTCTGGGTTATCTCCTGGTATCTCAGACATGGGTTCTTCCATAAAAACACTGATAAGTTAGGGTTGGATCCCACATTTGAAGATCATTATGGGTTAAAACTCTTTTATAGGCAGAGCCGGGAACCACATATACCGTGAGAACCTGGAACCCATTGTCCTATAGAAATAACAAATATCTACCAGGAGTCTTTTGGAACATGCTCCATTTTTAAATTGGTTCTGCCTGTATGAGTAGAGTTGAGTGAGCTTGAGCAGAGAATAATAAAATGCTAGTTTCTCATGGAGGATATAGGATTTTTTCCTTTGGAACTCAGTGAACTGTTCTACCACTTTGTCTATCGAGAGACACAAAATAAAATTCTAAACTTTTCCATGTTTATGATTTTTTATGAATATGAGCTTTCCTATCTGAGAAACTTTAAACACTTATGAAAATGATTATGATGCTCATGGGATCACTTTAGAGTACAAAAAAACAGATGGTAAGGAGGTTCGTTGACATGACTGGCTGACTTGCTGTGAGATGTTGAACACTATATTTTTCTTCCCTCATGATCGTTCTTCTGACCATCTTGAAAGATAGCCAAGGAAACTTTTTCTTCTAATTATTTTCAACTACATCTCAGAAGTTCATTCAGATTTGCAATTAAACAAATCATCCATGCTTTGAAAGCGCCAATTTAAACATCAAATGTTTACATTTATAAATAGAGAAGATTAATTGTCTCCCTTCCACCACCACCAGATTTTAACCTTAAAGGCAAGTCATTTAGTTGTGCTCACTCTTGCATACTGAGCAGTCGCTCAGTAAATCAGTTAATATGGCATCTTCGTTCAGGAAAATGTGGTTCCTGGACCATTTAGAGCAAATGATGAACATTTTGTATTTTGGATTTATAGCCAATTGAAAACTTACATTCTAAAGAATTTTTATTTTAATATGTCAGTGTATGATCAGGAAGAAAATACTAGAGCTATGTAAGGCACTTTGTTTTCTAGCATTCAAAGCACATTCACATTTATTACTTCTTATATCTCCCACTCCCACATCCCCAAGTTTTCATACTTTCACTGGTTTAATGGTTTCACTGGCTTTTCACTTTATCAGATAGAACACTTTTAACTGTAACATAGACCCTTACTCAAGTATGCTAAAACACAAAGAAATTACAAAACTTCTCTTGAGGGAGTGTGGTCTTTGAGGTTCATTGACTCAAGGACTCAGGAACATCACTGAGAATTTAGTTTCTCCCCCCTCTCTGCTCCGCCATGTTTTCTTGGCTTCTTCTTCAGGCAGATTCTCCTAAATGGTTATGGGATGGCTGCTAAACACAAATCTACATGAACAGATTCGCTTGTCCATATGCACCAAGAGAAAGAGAGGAACCTCTTCTCAGCCATGGAATACAAGTCCCTTCTTTCAGCCTGATGAGGCCACTTACATTACATCATGGAAAGCAATAACCACACTAAGAATGTCATACACTGATTGGCTTAGATTAATCAGGGTCCACTGGTAGAGTTGGGGATGGGATCAGCTGCACCTATTCTTAGGGCTGTGAGTAGAAGGGTTGAGGAGGTGGCTAATTCAACAAGACAAGTTGTTGTTGGGAAGTAAGAAGTGGAGAATAGATGCTGGGTAAGCAACTAACAGTGCCCACGAACGTGGGGCTTTTGTACTTAATTGTTGCATTCTTATTTTTTAAGTAAAACATTGTTCTTCGTATAACCTGTCAATCCCTGGCTCTTGTCTCTACATACTTTGGCAGACTGTTCATCCTTCTACAAAGTTCCTCAAGTTATTTCTTGGCACCTTGGGAGAGGGGAAACATGTCTCATGTTATGAGCAGCTGTGGTATTGTCTTCATTTTCTGGTCTAAGTTGCTGAGATCTCCATGATGAGAAGGTGCCCATAATCCAGCGAACACTGCTCTCCATAATCATTCATGCACAGAGCCTACTCTGAGCCAATTAGTGCTTTGTTCTTTGGAGCATGTGGCAGAGTCATATTATATTTTGCTTGATTTGGGGGAGATGCTTCTAATATCTCATGGAGTTTTAAGTGAAAATTACTCTGCTAGAAAATACTTTCTGTTGTCTATTCCTCTTATCTGTAGGACTCAGACACAGACTGTAGAAACAGGGCCTGAAGACAGTAGACCAATAATTGAGCTGCTGAGGATCCCTTCCCGGCTTCTGGCTTGCAAAGGTGGATAGAACTAAGTTGTAATCAAGAGAAGAGGCTTCTTGTGGTATTTAGCACCCAAGTTAAATAGACCACTGTAGGTGATTTTGTAACCTATTTAGAGTTTATAATGTTATGGGAAAATGTGTTCCAGACTCCAGAATTTGAGTCTGGACTCAGATTGATTTAGAATACAATCTGTTCATAGGCTGCAAGTTACTTAAATAAGTTGCAGTTCTCAATGCCACTGTGACTACTGGACAAAATTCCTTCTCGTCCTCTTTTCCCAACAATACTATGTCATTAGAAAAAAAAGCTTTAAAGAACAATAGAGCTGTTTTTCCTGACTGTGTCAAGGCCTTAATGATTTGATTAATAATTAATGTCAAGGCTAGACAGGGGCTTTCTTTCTGCTGGATCATTTTTCTCAATTTGTTGAAGGCATCAGCACAGACTGCTGAAGAAATGCTGGTGTTTCTCTTTGCTATAAAACAGGTGGTGCACCCCCCCTCCCACCCCCCCACTCCCAACCTTTACCCCCAGCTGCTTCTGGCATCTGTTCTTTTATTCCTTAAGGTTTAGCAGAAGGTGGTTGAGGTAGTATGGGGACCCCTACTGTGGAGCTCAGGTAACAGGAGAAAAGCACAGTTAAGGTCAAAGGAATTTGTAATGTATAAACGTGGCTTCAGGGAGCCAAGTGATAATAGTGCCTTGCTTCCACCTCTTAAGCGGAATGTTATCTGATAGTGATCTAATATTGTGGTCCCTTCTTTCTACATTGGAAATGACCTTGTCTGAGCAAGAATTTCTCATTAAATCAACAACAACCAAACATTGCCACGGAGCTGTGTGTCTGAGTCTTTTTTCTGAGTCTTCCTTCCACTCTGGCAATACTCTGGATCAAAGAGGCAAGTTATAGAAATATAATGCAGACATATAATGTGGACAACATTTATTAAAAGGGTCAGATGTTCCACTTTCTGCAGTCTTGATGGGGTTGTGGTTGCCCAAAGTAAACCAATATGTTCAGATTGGAACGCTGCCCAGGGAAGAGAGTCTAGGAACAAAGGTAAACTTAGCCTTCCTCTCAACAAGCTGAAGTCCCCACAGATCACACTGATTTCCCCACTTCAAGGACTTGTATGGTCTGTCTCAGTCTAGCTGTATCTCCTATTTCTTCCCCATCCCATACCCCCCTCTGCTACCTTCACATCGGTCCACTCACTGCTAACCTGCATGTCTTTGTCATCTTCCCATTCATGAAATGCGCTTCTTCTTGGCTTGGGGGCAGAATCCTACCTTCCAGAAAAAACAATGACCTTAGTGTCTCTACCTGTCTCTTTGCTCACCTCAGCCATACCTAGGTGTTAATTTTAGACACATAAAAGACCGTGTCCTAAATATCTCCTGTTACTTATGAGAAAATTGAGGCCCAGAGAGAGTTGGTGACACCACCGAATTTGCACAGCTAGTTTGTGTCAGAGACTGAATGGGAATCAAGATGTCTGGTCTTCTAGCCTAGTACAGCTGTCATATCACCTATATTAATAAGATTCTTTATTTTCTCCACAAAGGGGGTATGTGCATGTCTGTGCGTGTACACACGTACACACGTACACACGTACACACACACACACACACACACACACACACACACTTTTTTTTTTTAACTTGATGAGCAATAAGAAAGGTGGATTTTAAAAAATTGATATGCTTAATTAGCCTGTTTGGAACTGGGGATACCAACCATTTAAATCTAACAATGTGAAAATTGGGCCTGTTCAAACATATATTAGGGCTGGGTTTGTATCACCTTTGGTTACCTAGCACTAAGATTTCAAGTTTCTAGCTTTCCCAAATATTTGAACACTATCCTTTTAAATTATTTTATTGCTATGCATAGGACTTTTAAAAAGGATTTCCACAAGTGATTTTATGGGTACCTAGTCTTTGACTAAGGATCGACACTAAAAAGGTTGCTTGTTTTTATTGTGTGTTCAATTAAATCTTAGGCTTTTCAGCAAACTTACAAAAGACAGCATTATGTTGTCTTAATAAAATACTAAAGTGGGGTTTGAACAGAATGGACATCTGTTTGTTATACACAATCTAACATTATACAGTACCTTGGAAAAGAGTAATTTGCAAACAGATGTGTCTGAACAATATGTTTCATTAATTCAAGCAGAAATATGTTCCTATATTAACAGAACCTACTATCACATGGTTTTCTTTGCACAGCCTCTGTACTGCTCAGGAACTTTTGGAGAAACTGAAATCAAATGTATGGAAAGAAGTGAAACTGTGAAAAGCAGAACTGACCCTGCTTTAGAACTGAAGTTGATTTTAAACCCACCAACAATAACAAGTAAAAATACTATCTTCTTATTGGCTAGTGATATTTCTTCCTTGAAAAGATTTCTGAGTCATCAAGTACAAAAGGTTTTAAAACCTCTTGTCTATCTGGGAGGTGTGTGTGTGTGTCTAGAGGGACATAAAGAGCCAAAGTATTTAAAGATTGACTTGTACGCAGCATGGACATATATACGTATATACAAACCGGTCTTTCCAGGAATATATGAGTGAAGGTTTAGTCTAAAAGTCTACTTGCTATTTTTTTAAGCTGGTTGCTGTTGGTGAGAGAGCTTTTCTATGAATGAGGGAAGGCTTTCTGTGCCCATGCTGCTGTGTTCTGGTGCCCAAACATAGACTGACCGAGACACGCACTGCTGCCAAGACAGGACAAAAAGCATTGGCTACTCTACCTGCAACTTTTGCTTAAAACAAAACAAAATGGGAGCCTTACACAACCCAAATACCTTCTAAACAAAATGCAGAAGTGCTGTGGTCCCTTATGGCTCCCTCAAATCATTTGCAGCTTCCCATAGTCTAGCTCCAAAGAAGAAGGGATTAGAGTTGTATTTGCCAACAGTTCCCTCTGTAAATTTCTAGATTCTGTAGGATATTTTGAGTTCTTCTAGATAAAATGTAATGGTCCATTTGAGAAACTGCATCCATGTCGCGCATCGTTTCTCTTATTGGGTCATCGCAGGCAATCCTGGAATGCGTCACTCTTCTCGGATCTGTTGGGACCCACTGGTTTCCATGGAGTCTTGCTGGCTGATGACCAAGTGAGAATTCGGCATTCCAGTCAGTTTGCTACTCAGGCCTGACCTGAACTACTTGCACAAAGGGGTCTAAATAGCTATGCTTTATACGTAATCACTAAAAAGAAATTGATTATTTTGGGGGAAGTGTATGGTAAAGGTTTAAAAATTTGTGTTTCTTTTACTCATTTAAATTTTGATTGGCTTTTGGGAAAATATCGTAGTCTTCTCATGATACAAAATACATAGTTTCTCCAGTTCTCCTACTTTGTGCAAAGTAATGCAAAACAGAATTTGTCTCACTTGACCTAAAATGTAAATAACATGAGTGCCAAATTGTGACCGATTTAGTTCATACATCTGGCAGTAATCCTTTTAGTTTACGTCACTGATGCCTCAAAGCAATTGTTAATCCTAATTTATTTTTAACATTTTAATTTAAGCCTCCTTCTCTGGGCTTCTTTGTTTCTCCTCCACCTAGTTTTGTGAGAGGGCTAAAAATAAGATCACTGTAAAAAAATAACGTTCATTTTTTTAACTCAGACATTTGCATAGCTTCAAGGTGGATTCAGGAGAGACAAAAGGAGATTCCTGACTTTGAGCTGGTCCTCAAATGGAGGGAGGGGGCCAAAAACTCCAAGGCCCATAGTTGTTGAGAGCAGGAGATGTGCCTTTATTTTGCAAGTTGAGTAGGAGCAAGGAGATGGAAGAGATGACTCTTGCCTGGATAGGACACTGTGGAAAAGGCTTCTGTGATGGTATCTGGGCTCCCACACAGGACATTGTCTCACCTAGTTTGATGCCTGAATCCCTTGCAATAAATTACTTCCACTTGAACCTATAGGGCTTCAATTGAAGAGAATTCACTCTTTAGTTAACATGTAAAAATCATGAGATACTCTTTCGGGGTAAATTTTTGCCTAAATTACTTTTTTTTTTTTTTTAGCTGAGCCATACTGCCACCTGTTGGCAGCTCAGCGGCAGCTCAGCTCAGGCCGGGAATCGAACTGGCGACCCTGTTGCTCAGAGCTCGCAGTCTTGAGCGAGCTCTTAACCAACTGAGCCACTCGGCTGGCCCCTAAATTACTTTTAATACCTTACTTCGATGTCAAAGTTACTTCAACTACTTATGTAGTTCCTTTCGGCAGAACCTTGTGAAGCAGTTGTGAAGAATGATTCTTTATCGCAGTCAGGTTTTTTTCCAAGGTGCTCTTCATGTTGACATTGCAGTAACCCAGATTTTGACCTGAAAATGTATTTCTAATTTCCTTTTGAAACCATTCCTAGAATTACTAAGTGATTTTTGTATTTAAGAGAAGCAAAGGGTTTATTCATTTTTATTGTTGCTCCCTCAGTGAAATAGATGTTTATTTTTCTTCATAAACCCCATGGATTATTATAGAAATATGAAGAAAAACAATCAAGAAAAAAAATTTATACAATATTTTCACATGTGCTTATGTTTTTAAAGTAAATAAGCAACGAAGAATAAAATTTCAAAAATCAGTAATGGGAGTGCTTCTAATACAAAATTGACTTGAGGAGATTCACTTTTCATAGCCTCTCACGGACTTATTTCACTGACTTTATAAGGAATATGACCCATTTAATCATATTTTTAGAGACACGTATAAGATAAATGTTGGTTTTGTGGCAAAGAATAAATCTAGGAGCAAAACGTAAAGCTGGAAGAATAATCCAGATAGCAACACTGAGGAACTGAGCAAGGCCACCACCTAGAGCTCTGCAGACCTGCACCGCACACTGTGAACAGGGCCCCCTGGAGTTGTGCCAACACATCAGCCCTAGAGCTAAGGTTATGACAAGTGTTTTCGCATTCTTATGCTCACTCATCAAACTTCTGGCTTTATTAATTATCCTAGGAATGAATGATGGGGACATCTTGGATCCCATAAGCATCCTTAGCTAAGGAGTCTATTAGTTGCTGACCCCGAATAGTAGTCCCTTTGGCTGAGGCAAGTGACAATGTTACAGCTCTTCTGTTGCTTTTTTCCCCTCTGTCCTAAAGAGTGCTCCTTCAAAGAGGAAAGGGCAGAGCCATGTGAGTAAGAAGGAACCAAAGCCCATGACTTTCAAACAATTGGTCAAGTCAGGAGTCCTCCCATACCTCACTCAGTTTTCACGAAGGAGCACTCACGGAAGTGCTCCACACACCAGGCACTAGTGCTGAGGGGCTGACACTTGCAGGGAGCTTATAGTCTAGTGGAGCCAAAAGATCCTTTTAAAGACCATCATAAATGTATCATTACAAATCGTGGTGAGTACTATGAATGAAGAGAACAGGGTATTCCAAAGAGAGTGGACTGTTGTTGGCAGGAGGAGATTGGAGACCTGTCTGAAGTTGGGGGATGAGTGAAAGAATGAATGAATGAAAGCCGGAAAGGCTAGTGAGCAACGGACAAGTGGGACAATGAGATCGGGCTGGAGGAATAGAGGAGAGTTTTATGATGCATGGCTTTGCAGGCCATGTTAAGGAGTTTGGCTTTTATTCTAAATGGAATGAGAATATATTTGTAGGTTTTAAGCACAGGAGTGATGTAATCCAGTTTAGCTTTTTGATGATTCACTTTAGCTCTGGGGTGGAGAATGAGTTGCAGATATGAGTGAAAAAAGGGTAACCGGTTAGGAACCTTTGGCATAGGCTACTCAAAAGCTAATGGTCCCTTGGCCCGGGGATCCCTGATACTAATGAAGTTACCCTCCAGGACACACAAAAGATGTGCAGATTAATCAAGGAACCACTATTTGGGTAATGGAAAGGGAGACTGATTTCAGAAACCTTCATTCCAGCATTTCTCTTACCTAACCCACCTTTTATAAGTGGTGCACGGACGCCCTCTCCCTGGGTTCTCTCTATACCACAGAAAATGTTAGACCCTGAGTCCATGGATGCCGATATGAATAAGTCATTGTTACTAGGTGCTTTGCAGTGCTGTGCAAATGCTAGAAACTGCTGCTGTCTCTTCTGTTTTCCCCTTTAAGTTCCCGAGGAAGCCAGAGAAGTTTTATAGTGTTTGATCGTGGAGATGAGTGAACATAGAAATTAAGGATGACTACAGTTGTCTTAGAAGTTTTCCCCTTTGAAAAGTTCTAATTACTTGTTCATTGTAACTATAAGCCTATATTAAACTTGTTGCTATATTTCACCAGTGGTAGCATTTAGGTGAAATAAGAGAATAATAAAAAATTTAAGTCATTTTTGCTTTGACACTGTATAATGTAATTAATATACACTATTTGATATGTGAATGTGTGTATGAAATTATTACTTACATACAACATATACATAGAGATTATAATAATATATAAGTCAAATTTGAGGAACATTGTCCATTATTAAGTAATTTTAAAGTATTGATGCATATCATCAGCTATTGGTTAATGCACTATCGTTTTTTTCTTTGAATGTTATAACAGAAACTCATATCAGATACTTTAGAATTAGAAGACATTTTTAAAGACAAATTGGTTAACATTTTTTTTTAATGGGAATAAATGACATAAGAGCACTCCCTTATCATGGACTCAAAAAATCACATTCTCCCCCTCTCCAGAAGAGCCAAAATGAATAAATTTTTAGTTGATAATTCCAAGAATGAAAAGATAAAAATATAATGACTTATCATTTCTTTGTAGATGTTTAACTTCATTTTCACACAGGTAATTTTATAGTGAAAGGAAGGTGAGAAACTCCTCAGTTTTTAAGTTTGGGTGGTAAGGAAGAGCACTGTGTGTAGTTAAAAAGTAAGATAAGATTTAAATAAAATAACTGGCCCCTTCTGATGCTCTCCTTTCTCAGTATTTCTGCAGGTAGACTTCACAGCCTGAACGTCTGCTTCTGAGTAGCATGAAATAAATAATTCAGCATTTTCTGCTGCATATCAACTCTCTGCTTATTTTCCCCTCAAATTACATATTCTGGCAAGATTTCTCACTTGTTAAGGCGTTTAATTATTGTGTTTGGCAGTCATGGTTGGTTGCATTATATAAACAAATGCCTACTTCAAACATTGAAACTGATTTTTTTCATAGTCTGCCAGAAAGCGAGACTATTTGATGTGCAGTTTGAACGCTCTAGTCCTGATTATATAATTTAGGTCTGGGAATAGAATTTTGGCATTTGTCTGCAGTCCTTATGCCATAGAAAACTAACCTTTAGCATCCTCTTGAAAAGGGCAAACCATCACCGATACGAGTTCCAAAAACACTTCTAAGGTAGGCACCGTTCTATTAAAAGAACTTTCTTTCATCTTCAAGCAGTCACACATTTGTCGAGCACTGCATTATTTTTAAACATTCTGTGTAATCGGTGACCTCTGCAGAGCAACTGCTCATTCGGCCCCCTCATTCTAGTCACAGAAGAATCCCTGTGTGTTTAGATGGAGAGTCTGCTCGGCAAAGTTGATTTTTCTCTACCCGTCTGTAGACAATGCTTGCTCTCAGATGCTGAGATATATTTAAGAACACGTCTCAGGGCACAAGATTCTCATTTAGGGCATTATACATACCTGTCCTCGAGTAAAATTTACATATGCTGACGCCCTTCATGGACTTTTTTTTTTTCTAAACTCGGTTTCTAGAAGAAAATTTAACCCTCCTTTCCTACCACTCATGCATATACTTAGACATGAGAAATTTATTTAAGGAAAACATAAAAACCTCCTGAAGTGTGCACTCCTATCAGTATTTATTAAACCCACTTCACCCATCTTCTCTTCCTGGAGTCTGGGGTGATGCCCTCATTCGCAGATTGGACCCTGAGACAGAGCAAAAGCCTGAATCATCAGAGAGAGATGAAATTATAGCTTGGACACTGCACCTACTGACTGAGGTGGGAACTTGTATGACCCAGTTGAGAATAAAAAAACATTAACAAGGGTTGAAAGAAGGTTTTATTGTTAACCGTAAAGTGACCAGAAAGTTCAGGTAGGCAGAACTTCTCATTGCTTGAGGAATGTGGATAATTGCAACTTAACTCTAATAATGACAGAATTAATTACCTCAGAGGCCAAGCTCTCTGCCCCCTGACTTTCCCAGAATCCGCTTGCTACCAGGGAGTTATATAAGCTCGTCTGAAAACGATCTCCATCTAAATTAAGAGAGCCAGTGGGGCTCAGGCTATTGTTACAAATTATTGTAGAACTACATCTATGGCACGTGGGTTTCACTTTTATTTCAAATTGCCTAATGCCAGCATATACCTCACACATTTCCGATAAAAGGTACAGACAAATTAGGAACTGTTCAAAAGAGAAATTTGAAAATGTAGTTGTGAACTCAAACGTTTTGTGTGAATTGATGAAGTGGCCTAGCTGAGAAATATTAGGTCACCACAGGTAGCATTTTGGGAGCTTGCCACCTGCCAGCAGGCCGTGTGGGGTCCTTACCCCCACCCTGCCTGAAGGGGTCTGCATACACCTTATTTCCCCTGGACCGCCCTGTGATAACAGCTCCTGACTGGTCTTCCTGGACCCATTCCTGTCCCCTCCAATCCACTCTCCGTTTGTACCATCTTTAATGCACAAGGTGGGCAACGCGATTGGGGAACTTGCCTTAGGTCACACAGCTTCTACGTGGCGGGAGCAGGGCTCACACCCAGATCTGCTGGTTACCAACGTGCATGTCTTTCACCACTTGCGAAGCCTCAGGTACATTTTCTCACACATGCTTATGCGTTCTTGCTACTTTTCTTGTTCTTTCTCTCAGGCTTCCCAGGTTGGGGTTGGGGGTTAGGAGGAGGGACCTCCTAGCCTGACAACCTCGCCGTTTTTCATATTCCTAGTATATTTGAGTATCTGAGTTTATACCCCCATCCGAAGATAGTTTTATTTTGCCCCCTTTAATGATAAAACTTTCTCGTCATAAAAGAATAAGCACAAGGGCCGGCCGAGTGGTGCGTTGGTTAAGAGCTGGCTTGGGACGCCAGCTCTGAGCAGCAGGGCCCCGGTTCGGATCCCACATGGTAGCCAGTGACGCTGCGCCCCCTACAGCTAAGATGGTGAACAACAGCTCCACCTGGAGCTGGGCTGCTGTGAGTCGATGGCGTAGGCTGCAGTGGAGCTACTGTGAGCGGCCGGCAGTGTGAGCTGCCAAGAGCTGCGGTGAGCGGCTGTCCAATGGCCGGCGAGCGACTGCCTCACCCGGGGAGAACGCAATGACAATACAACATGGGCCAGTGAAGCGACGTCCTCCACAACTAGACTGAAGAACAAAAGGACAGCAACTTGTCTGTTCCCCTTCCCCCAAATTCCCCAATGCTATTCCCTCCTCCAATTCCCCAGTAAAATCTTAGAGAGAAAAAATTTTTTTAAAAAGCACAAGGATTATTTAAATCTAAGATGATAAAATTAAACAGCAAAAGTGAAACTACAAAAATATTTTTTAAGATATCATGATAAAATACCTATACAATATAGATGAATCAAGTAAAACACTAGTAAAGATAAAGTTACTAACCACAAGACATGACACAAAACAAAAATATCTGATTCACACCACATACCGTAAAAAAAAAAAAAATGTATATATATATATATATATATATATATATATATATATATATATAAACTCAGTGAATTCCCAATAAGTTAGATAATTATGTATTTGGAGTAGCACCATTTCAGCTATCAAGGAAACAATTTTGTTGAAGGAAAAAAATTGAAAGGGGAAAAATGGACCAATGGATTTATATAAAACTTAAGGCCTTTTAAAGCTAAAACAGAAGAAATGCAACAAAATGAGAAAATATGCGTAGCAAAAATTTTGAGACTTGATAACATACACATGAATTTATATAAATGTGAGTACAATATCATATTCTCATTGGATAACTGGTCCAAGGATACTAACAGCTATTTCATCCAAAAGAAAATAAATAAAAGAGCAACTATGAAGATATATTTAACTTCAATACATTTTAACATTAAAACATGGCACATCTATCATGTGAATAAAAGCCAAAGGCCAACACTAAAAAGGTGGTGGGGAAAACAGGTATACTCATGCATATTGCTGATGGTGTCAACTGATCCCACCCTTTTGGAGAAAACCTGGCATTATATAATAAGAATTGTTAAAGTCTTACCCTTTGAACCTGCAGTGCTCCGTCTGGGAGTTTATTGCCAGGATATCATGTGGTAAGCATTTCTTAGGCAATTGCAGTGTTAGAAGCTGTGAGGCGTGGACATGAAGGAGATAGATTGTAATCTGAAGGAGTAACTAGAGCAATTCAAACATACAAAAACACGCATGTTCAACAATATTTTCAAAGGAGTGATAATAATGGGGAAAAATTACTAGTGGTAGCCTAAATGTCTGAAAATGGAGAATTCGTTTATTTTAAGGGCGATCACTACGAGAAGGAGGTGGCCTGGTGAAAAGGTACTCCCATCGGAGAGTGCCCAAATTCTGTGAGCTAGAAAATTCGGTTAGCCAACTATTTATTAATTAAAACATCTATTATCAAATGTTTTCAGCAAGAGTAAAGAGGGAAGCCTTATAAGTTATTTCAATGCATTCCCTTGTCTTTAATGTAAATAGTATTTGTGACCCCTTAAGTGTTGGTATGAGTATTATCAGATGCTTAAAGACAAAATGGGACAAAAATGGTGAGTTTGCTTCCCATTTTTTCTAGTCAAACGTTTTAAAACTGCAACCAATACACACCTAAATTCAGCAGTGTCTGAATAAGCTTTCATTACTCTACATAGTGACACAGAGACATCTAATGCCATCAACAACTCCGCATGTATAAACAAGAATAATTTCCTAAAAAAAATAACCCATGTTAACTTCAGATGCCTTAGTAAACAGGTTTTTATATTAGGTTCAGCCCGAATTACCCATCTTGACCCAGTCTAATTGATGTAAGTGGTAGGAATTAATTTTGTGCACAGAGGGATAAAGAGTAATCCAGGTCAGTCAGCACCTTGTAATTAATCCACATACTCTTTTTAAAAGAGAGAGAGAAATGTTGGCAGATTCCCTGGTTTAAGGTTCTGCACCGATCTAATATGGAGTTCTACAATTTTATAGGGTTCAAATTTCAGGGTGGAATTACAAATAACAAAGGTTTTGCTAAAGCAGATGGTTATGTCCAATGGCCAAATGTTGAGGTTTTCTTGGGAATTTGTTCAAACTCTCCGAGAGCAAATGAATGAGTGTGTGAATTAACGACAAAGCACTTCTAGATGCCTTTTAAATATGGTTTAAAAACCTGGATTTTATCAAATTAGGTTAACATATGGTAGCTTCGAAAGCCTGAAATCTCTGAATACCAATTAATTATAAGGTGGAAATTAGTCTATACACATAACCTTTTATTTCTGAGAAAACAAATAATAAACCTCGGGAAAAAAGGACAAAAATGTTAATGATTTTCTACAAAGCCAACGTGTTAAACAAATTCTTACTAAACTGTGAATGTAAGTGAAGGAGCCACACTAATGTCACGTAGCCTTGCCTTATTTTGATGGAGAGGAGAAAATAAATGTGGAAATCATTTTTGCAGTATATTAAGCATTTGGCATGAGAAGGCTCTGTTGCCTTTATTTGAATTGCTGTGTTTTTAATACTGTTCAAGTTTAATAGTTTTCAATGTATTTTAACCTAGGTTCTAATCTTATAATGAATACTAAGCTTCAAGAGATATCTAATCGTTTGTTGAATTTCTTGAGCTTTATGGCTATGTTCGAAACTATAGATGGGATTTCCAGGGGCACAGAAGGTGTGAACCTGAAATCTAAACAGGAGATAAACGTAGGCGGCCCACTTTTTACCACAGTTCTCTCTCTGAGGAACCTGTAAAATAAAGTAGGTATCACAAAATTGATCATGTTTTCCCATGGGAATGATTTTATAATTATAGAGTATATTTATAATTTACAGAACTTAGTATCTAATTATAGCAATAGCATGTTTTTTAAAATTGCAACAGTTGTGATAGAACTATCAGGCATGCTAATTATACCAAAGTCCCAGCACACTACAGCTGTTCATTTATTCATTGAACAAATCTGGTCATTGGGGAGAGTGAGGGGATCTTTTCCCTGTGAGCATTACCACACCAAGTTGTAAATATGGCATATGGGATCTGGGTTGAGTTTTGTGCAGCGTCCAATTCCCAGCAGTTCAGTCTGGGTTGTGGTTATCACTTAGAGGGAAAAAATGACAATAGAGCATCATCTTTTCGTTTCATTTTCCCTTTGAAAAAAATTTATGGAATTTCCTCCGTGTTCTTCACTATGCAAACACAAGTGGCTCCACACCCTCCAAATATAGAAAACAGGTTTTTATTTCCCATCCCCTGGAGTAATTACCTATGCCCCGCAGTCTTCCCTGACTGCAGTGCTTTGATCTGAAGACCATTGCCAAGTCCAGAGGAGAGTCTCAGTGGTATCTGAGTCTGAGAACCAGTCTAGAGGCAACTTGAGACCCCATAGTGTGGGGCTAAGCCTGGACTTGCTGAAGCCACCCAGCCTTCTGCTTAGAGGGGTTGAGGCCTGCGCCCCGCTTATGAGGGCCTGATGCCTGCAGGCCTGACCGTCTAGAAAGAGCCACTCCCCTGTGTGCAAAGTCATCTTAAGCTGAGTCAGCTGGCAAAGTAAAAACTGCATGTGGTATAAGGCTTAAAGCTGCTCACCAGGTCACGTAAAAAGCCAATCGCATGACCACAAAAGCGAACAATTTGCTGTAAATGGCCAAATAAAACCAGTGGCCCACCCTCAGTACAGCATCAGGCAGAAGCACGAATCTTCAGGAGTTACTGTCCTCCCCTAATGTGATGTCCGTGAGCCAGTCCACCAGATGTTGGAGCTGGTGGAGAGGGCAAATAAGGACGTTCTCCTCCCGCCCAGGTTCTGAACCAATTTGAAACAAAGGAGTAAAGCAGATGGAGACTAAGCCCTCACCTTTATTACTGACAAAGCTGACACTGGAGATTCTGTCTTCTATCTGGGGGCAGCTGGGCATCCTAATTCTAAACTCAGAAGCCTCCCCTCCCTTGGGCTAAACTGGGGGCCGTCCCCATACAGGAGTGGATTTTGCCTATGTCACCCTTAACGGCATCGAGAAGTAAAGCAGAAAATGTGCTACCTGTGTGCAGCTCTCTGCCAAAAGAGCTAGAGACTGGGGCTAGATTACACCTGTCCCATTTTCCCTTCTATACTCGCCAGTCTAATTCCTGATTCCTGCCCCCAAAAGAAGTGTGTGGTGAGGGCTCAGAGGGAGACGGAGCTCCCGGAACCCCATCCTTCGGGAGCAAAATCCCCCACACAGCCCACCATCTGCCCCGGCAGCTCCTTCTTGAAGTAATAGTAGAAGCTCAGATATTTGCTACAGAGATAGAAGTCATACTTAATTCTGATGACTTTGTGAACGTTGTCACAGTTGACAACCATACCATCGCAGCGTGACATGCATTTATTCAGTCAACATTTGTGCAGTAGCCTCTGTGTGCCCAGAGCTACATACACTAGGCCCTAGGAGATTACAAAGAAACAAGTGGCCCAATTCAGCCCTCATCCTCTAAAGAGGGTGGGTGAGGACAGTATTTATGTATATGACATTTAGAGAATAGTTGGTAACTCATAGTCACTGTGGGAACTTAGAAGCAAACACCTACAAACTCAGTGTGTTGTGAACCGCATTGGCCTTTCAAAAGACTTCGGTGTGATTCTGGTTTTCTAGATATGCTGTGTAATGAAAAAATGTGTTTCCTTCCTGGGTGTGTCCCTTCTTGTGAGTGGAGAGGGGGTGTGTGTGTGTCTAATAATAAGCCTGATTGGGGGGAAAATGACCTCATGTGCTTGCGGCTGACCTGTTTCCCTTTGCCTGTTGGTGCGAGAGCACGGCCTGTGGCGGGTCTGCGGCAGGAAGTCCATGTGCATGCATTGGGAAGGGTGGGTTGACCTACACGGGCAGGACATTACTGTGCTTCCTCTTCCTGACTGCGTTTCCCAGAGCAGTCATGGTCATTGTCAGCTTCCTGTTGGGGAAAACCTTGGATACTGAGTGTCCACCTGCCACAAGCGGCAAACGAAAGGCAGCACAGTGTTCGTGCTGCTGTGAAAGCTGAGCCTTGAGTTGACGTACAGACCCCTTTTCAGTAGCATCTGGGGTCTAGGACCTCTGCAGCCAAAATGGAGCCGTTCTTTGTGGGGTGGAAGGGACAGAAAACTGCTGCCTTGACAAATCATGTTCTGGACCCAAACATCACAGGCGAGTGAAATGTGGGGATTCTGAGGGGTCTGGGCTGGAGGAAAGACACGGCGATGTCATGAGATGGCACCTGTAGCCGGGGTGGCATTGGGGGTCGTGGCAAGAAACGCTGGGGCTTCATGGAAGGATGAAGGTGTCAGGCAGCCCGATGGTGTGCAGACGAGGGGTGGATGTTGCTGGACCCCTGGCCACAGTGTTGATTCCCTTCATCCAGCAGCACTGTGTTGGGTGGGCCCAAAGATGGTAGAGAAGCCCACAGTGAAGTAAGTGGGTTTCTTCACACTGTCCCTGGATTGATTCCAGGCTGGCAGTGTTAGCAAGTGTTGGGAGCTAGAGGAAAGGCAAGCTCCCTGGCACGGTCTCAGAGATAGGACGGCGGTCATTTCAGGACGAGTCCTGGGAATCTGTATTTAATAGGGTTTCTGATGCGCAGTGGGGACGGGTGATTGAGTGGGACAGACGTAAGGAAGGAGAAGGCTGCAGGAGTGTGAGAAGTGCTGGGGTGTGTGCCTAGGGAATGATGAGAACACCAAGGAGACACACCTACATGGGAAATTTAAGTGCGGGCTTGGGGAATTTTATCGGAAGTATCAATTAGCTCCATTTTCCTACTTTCTCACGTACTTCCATATCACCTCTGGTGGCTGATAACAGCAGCTGTGCAGGGTTCTCAGTGTCTGAACTTGGGCAGTTCACAGTGTTTCAGAAATGGCTCTGGCCACAAGTCCTGTGTCTCCCACCCTGGACTCCTGATTAGCCCCCTGGGGACGGATGTCTGTCGTTGATCTCAGATATGTGGCAACAGTAGTGATCAAGACCTCAAGCAGAGGTCCATTTGGAGAGTGTTAGTTGCTCTTTATAGTCTTCATAGCTAATCTTTTCTTTCAGCATCACTGTGTTATCTCTGCCTCCTCACCCCAAAGATGGGGCCAAGCCCTATCTGCGTGTCCCTATAGAGCAGCGGTTCTCAACCTGTGGGTCGCGACCCCTTTGGGGGTCAAACGACCCTTTCACAGGGGTCGCCGGGTACTCTTATGTGGGTGTATCTGCATGTGGGCCTGGAGACGGATAGAGGAGCAGTGTCTCGGTTCCTTAGACCATCGAAAATATGTGTTTTCCGATGGTCTTAGGCGACCCCTATGAAAGGTTGAGAACTGCTGCTATAGAGCTTCTCCTGGCATCCCTACGGTGCCTCATCCCTAGCCCATTCTGTCTCCTGCAGTTGGACCGAGAGTTTCTCAGGAGAGTCAAGGTAAATACACATGCTGTGCTCCAGCCTCCTGATTCTGTCCCCTGACAAGTGACCTGGGAACCATTCTCAAGATCCCTGCCTAATCCCTCACCTCCAAGCCAAGACCAGACCCTGGGCTTGAGTACCTGGTTCCCCTGCTGTCCTTTCCTGGGTCCCATTCCACCTGCACAGGGAGTGTCCCCAGCAGAAGCCAGGTTCAGCCTGTCTTTGTGACTCTGGGGGTCATAGGAACTAAGAGACTATTGAAGGCCTCTTTGCCCTTTTCCCTAAAGGGCACATAGTATTGTCCCTGCGCAGCTCTTTGCTGAACCCCGTCAGAGCCCAGCTCAGCCCTCTGTGGCAGAAGGGGCTGCCCGTAGCAAAGGGGGCCTCCACTCCCATGAGGAAGGGGAGATGCCCCGCAAGGAGGGACATGACTCGCCCCTCTCATCAAATGCTGCCCCTGTGATCACACACTGTACCCCAGATGTGTGCCTGAATTCTGCCCTGAGGTTGGGGTGCAGGAGTAGGACCAACAGCTTCCTACTCTCATCCCATTTCAAATTCCCATCCTTCATTTCTACTTTCCCTCCCTCTGCAAGGATACTAAAGTTTGTCTAAACTTTGGAAATGTCAACATAATTAGCAATTGAGGGAAATTTCAACTAAATGAATATGTTAAATGTATCTCCTCAAAATACTGCTGCTGTTTAGTAAACTGTAGGCTTTAAAAAAAATGTGGTCAGTTTGGGGGGATTTGGGGGAATTGGCCTGCCTCCTGCAAAAACAGCTTTGATCTTATTAAATAAGGTATAACTAGGAAAGGGAGAAAAAGAGTGAAATCAGGTGTGGATCGTTCTAGCTGCATAATCTGAAAAAGTCATAAGGACAGTCAATAATATCAGAACTGCTCAGGCTGCCTACAGTTAATTCAATCTTAGTACCACCCAGTCTGAATGAATATAGCATACAGAGATGCTCAAGGGATTCTAGAACTTTCTTCTACTTGCCCCCCCCCCACACACACACACAGCTTTAATGCAGTCCTTAGTTTCTAACCAATGTGCACCTGGCATCTTGGCCAGTAGGGGGCATATAGGAGCAATGTACTATATGAGTGAAATTTGGGTCCCACCTACTCAGTATGAGGCAACTCCATCGAGCTCACCAGCAGAGAGAATTAGGCCATTGCAATCAATTCATTTCTAAAAAGCCTTTGAGAGTTTACACGATGGTGAATTTTTATTACATTCCCTTAATCAACTTTCCTCATCCACAAAAGCTGATATAATTCCGAGAAGTGAACACTCAGAACATTAGAAATACTTCTTCATATTTTGTAAACAAATTCTGTTTTTTATCAAGAAGAATGGTTCTCTTTGGGAAAATAATTGCTTAAAAGCTGTTCCAATTTAGGAGACAAAATAGGCTGGAAAAAGATAAATTGATACATAGGTACATACCTCATCCTGTCCCCCACCCCAAACCAAACCCCCCCCCCGCCACACACACACACAGTCATTTTTAAATGTTAAAAAAAAATTGGACCTTACTGCTTTAAGTGAAAAATGAAGAATAAAAAAAAACAACAAAAACTCATTTAAAGGAGATTGACACTTCTGTACTATTGACCATCCTCTTCTATTGATTGATTCTATTCATATCCTCATTTTAATTTTTGCTGTTGTCTGCTTTTTCTCATCTCACCTGCCAAACTTTCCCTGGGCCTCCCAAGGGAGGACTAATAACGCAAGAAGGATGAGAATGTGGGCGGAGGACGAAGGCGGGTAGAACTGCTCGGACCTGTCTACCTTGGGTGTAGCACCTTGTCCCAGGTGGACATGATTCTCCTGATGGTGGCAGCCTGACAGGGCCGTCCACCCACCTCCCTGTCACCCAGCAGGGCCACAGCTGTCTGGGGAGCATGCTGTCAGCAACCATGGTGGGGTCTCTGGTCAGAGGATGGAGGAATCGAAGCTCTCCTCAAAGGGCCGGATCCAAGCTGCTTAGTCCACAGAGCCAAGATGGGATGCAGACTCAGGGTATGTTTGACTGTGTGACTTTTTCTTAAGGGTTTGGGAAGGCAAAAATGAGCTTACAAGCTACCCCCCCCCTCCCTCAAATTTAAATGACAAACCTAGAGTCTGTTTTTCTTCTCAGGTTATAAATTATGGCTAACTCATTTGTGGGAGGTTTATTTGCCCTTTTCCTAGCCAAAGACATAGGTGCCTTCAGCAGCCACACAGGAAAAGATTTTTATTCCCACCTTCTTCTCCCTCAACAGCTTTTATTCTAAGATGTAATCCTGTTCCATGTTATTTGTATTTGACTAGTAGAATAGTAAAGGTTTACTGGCTTTTGACAAAGTCTAGTCTAAACCTGGTATGAGAAATGGTTAAAAGTAGTTAGTTTCTGGGTTTCCCCATTCATTATTTTTATTTTCTGTTGTGTCACTATTGTTTTGAGGCAACTGGTAGAACTAGTGAGCAAAATATGGCTCTCTGGTTGGCTTAGTTCAAAAGGTTATTGTGGCTGAAACAAATTTTCATTGGAATGAAATAGTTTTGAAATACCTGACCTCATTCTGTTCTGGCTAGACCTTGGACTTCTTAATGAGACTTATTTAGAAGGGGGCTCTTTGGTTTGACTGCTGATTAACCTATGAGAGAAGCACAGGGCAGCAGAGGAAGTATGTATGAGCCCAGCAGTAATAAACTCCCAGGGGCTTTCTGGGCTGGCCTGCCACCCCTCAAAATGCTTTTAGCTGACCCAGAGCCCTGCCAGTTTTTTAAGCACTCGATGCAACTGTTCTTTCCTTTCAACAAATATGCCTGGCATTTTTTCTAGATATGGGCATGCTCTCTGATCTATAGCTGAACCTACGATTGAGAGGTGTAAAAACCGAATGTTGTTATTTGTTTGGTTCTGACAGTCGTTTCCAGCCATACTTTTCTGGCTGACTGTATTTGAGAAGAATCAAGCCAAGAGATTACTTTGAAAACTGTTAAATATTCATTGCAAGATAGTAAATTAGCTATTTAACCAGATTTCCAAAAGACAGAGGGCTCCCCTGTGTTCTAAACTGCCGAAAGGATTAGTAATTACTTGTAAAACCTAGGCGTTCAGTATGAAGCATGAATCATAGTATTTCAAACATTGATGGGCTGGTTATGCTTCCGGTAAGTTATTTAAGAATATTCAGAACTTTACAAGATGACCAAGTCATATGTTAACATGGAAGAAATGGTCTTTTTAGAGTAATGATTCAATAAATTTATCTTGAGGTGGACAGATGAATGGTTCTTAAGGTTTTACTTTTAGGTACCAGTAAAAAGATTTAAAATAAAAAAGAGTATGTAGTCTGTATGCTTTCATTGTTTCTTCTCTGGAGCAATATTTTCTTTTGACCTGAAAATATATAGTTGCAATTGTTTCATACTCCATAAAATCACTAACCATCAAGAGTAGATGTGTTGTGTAAGTAGTTTACTGTGACATAGCAGACATTCAGTCAGGAAATCAGGCAATGCCTAATGCATATCTTTAGTGAATATTTGGTGATGTTTCTTATTGAGGGTGATCGGGGTATCTCAGGTGTTGGCAATGTGACCTGAGACAGGTCTTTTCACCTCCTAACTGCTCTTGGCCCCGTCTACATGCTTATTTTTCCTCCGTGCTGGCCCCAGGAATTGGGGGCTGTCAGACTGAAATAGATGCTGCTACAACTGCGAGCATCCCCTTTTACACTTCACTAGAGGAAGGACACTGAAGGCAAAGGTGGATTTGGGTGATTCCGTTTTCATCTTTAAATACAAAATCTAACTATGTTTCTGCCAGTTCTGTCCAAAGAAAGTGAGGACGCCTATGTTTATGGATGGGCAGTCCACCATCCGACACACGAAAACGGACTCTTCCGGTGCTTCTGCTGTTTCAAATGGTGTGAAGGACCGGAGGAGGAAGGATAAGGGATGCAAAAGGAACCCCTTGGTTAAGACTTGAAAATAATCACAGAATATGTTTGCTTAGATGATATCCCTGCCCACTTTCTCAGCATCTAATCAAGAGCAAACATTTGCAAACTTTAAATTGCAACTAAGTTATCTGCTTTGCATGGAAACGTTAGTTTTAGCGCATGTGCTATTTCAGAAATTCCATTCTCCTTCTTCAGTGAAGCTCCTATGAGCCCCAGCAAAACTTGGTTGTCACTCATTTGCAGCTTAGCACGTGCGGCATGCATTGTTCACTTTCCCCGTGGTCCTCCCGCCTTATCTAGGTGACGAGCCCGGTTAGAGCTCTGTGGCCTGATACTCTCTAACTCCACCATGCCCAGGGTCCTCTGTAGCATAGGTACTCAATGAATGTTTGATAGCGGGGACTTTAGAAACATGAAATGCAAGATGTTACAAAGTAAGGAGCCTGGGTTTCATATATGGCCTTTGTAATCTGTCTTGATGCTTTGTAAGTCATACCAGGTACTTAAGTTATTATTGCTTTTTGCATTTCAAAGGCATACAGACTACCATTGGCCTACATATAAAATAATAATTTCTGACTGTAGAGCTGTATCCCCTGTAGTCGAAAAGAAAGCCCTTCCTTCCTCATTGCTCAGTGACAGCCTGTAATCATCGCTGAGTGATTTTTAAGATTCTTTCTAAACCACTATTTCCTTCATTATGTCGGCCGGGGAACAGCTTCTCCTTGTATCAATGGAACGGTTCTCATTCCTTCCCAAACCCAACCACCCACCTAGTGGGAAGAGGTAGCTGTAAATCTCAGCCAACTTTCTTTTTCAGCAGTTATGCTGGGAGGAAAGTCTGATGATAAAGTCAGCCAACCACCAGATATATATTGAGGACCTGGGAGAGGTTTCAGGAGGCCATTATAGCATGACTGGGTTCTACCCAAACCTGATGTCATCATTCAATTCCAGCCTACGCGTGAAGGGACGGGGGACCAGGGATGCATCTGGGTTCCTGCTCAGCCAGGGCATGGCCCATTTCCTCCTGTAGGTCCAGGAGGAGTTTGAAGTAGCCTGCTTTGGCTTCTATAAATCCCAATGGGAGTTTTTAACCTTACCCCGAGTATGGCCTGGCAACTTCAGGCATGGGTGAAATGCACACCGAGACATTGCACATCACAGTGTGGTGTATGGTTTGTTTATAAACTACAAGTATTTTCTCTTTGTAAATCAACATTAAAATTAACCTCACTTTATAATTAATGGTAATGACTAAATATGACAATAATGCTTTGAAATAATTTACTGTGTCTGTCACTGTTTTCTGAAGTTTAATAGACTCATACTCTGACCTAACTAATTTTACTTAGTTTAGATCAGCTATTAGTTCTTTTCCCATATTTCTCCATAATTAACTATATAATTACGATTTAATAAGAGCCCCTTATTTTAATTAGAATAATCATAGGGTTCATGATTCAGTTAATATTCACTGAGTAGCTGCTATGCGTAAGACTAATGGGCATGTTGGAACGATAAAAGAAAATTCTAAGGCTTATCAGAAAAGTGTTTGTGATCTAGAGAAGACAGATGTAAAGAAATGCAATACATATAATATGAATAGGCAGAATTACATAAGGCTAAAAACATATCAGTGGCAGAAATGATTCATTTTAAGGTACAGTATAGAGTTTGCCAAATAAGGAGAACTTGAACTGGGCCTTCCAAATCATTAAGGTTACTTTCAATTCTGCAATTGGGGGGAATAGAAAGTAAATATTTGCTCTTAGTACAATTTCAATCTTTTTTAACTCATGAAGGTTCTACTAAGTCAAACTGAAAACTTGAAATTAGCTTAGTTATATATGGTCGGGGCAATTATAGTATATAAGCAAATTCAAATGCCCTAAGTGCATTGTGATTTCCATGCTTAGAGAACAGTGGAAAGAGCATCATAAGGGCAGGCACCAGCATGCGCAAAGGCATGAGGTATGAAAAGCTCATGACATTTGTGGGGAATATTGAGCTGTTCAATGTGGCTGCAATTCCAGACCAGACCCTAGAAGACCTGAGTGCCAAAATACAGAGCTTGGACTTGATCTGTAGACCATAGGGGACCATATCAAGCTTCCCTGGCAAAGGGTAAACTACACCTAGAGTTTTAGAAGATAGCTATGGTGAAGAGGTGGTTTCAGGAAGCGAGAGATTGAATGTATCAAGCTACATTGAGGAGGTTATTGCACTGACTCAGGCCAAAGCTGTGAAAGTGACAGTAAGGATAGAGAGAAAGGATGGGTAGAAGAGACATAAACTTAACTGATTCTACTTTATGACCTATGTAAAAGTCATTATAGCTATCATTTATTATGCTCTGTTGTACCCATGGTACAATCATTTATTGGGTTGTCGGAAAAGTCATGACGTATCTTTTCTATGTTGTTCATTGCAAAAATGCATCATGACTTTTCCGACCACCCAATAATTTACAGAGGTGACTGAGTGACAACACAGAGAGGTGAATGCCACTGAAAGATTTTTATTACTTACATTTCCCAAGAGGAGGGGGCATGGCATTCCACAGAGGGCCACTTGGAGAAGCACCAGTGTTCATCGGGAGATAGAAAGGAGCAAGAGGACAGCTTAGGCTGAGCCTTTATTGGGGTTTCAATGGGAAGGGCAAGACAAGGACGGGTAACCAGCTTAGCATTGGCTAGTTGGAATAATTTCAGTAGGCCTTGGCGCACAGGGGCATCCCTAGCTGTCTGGTACCCGGCCCTGGGGTGAGTAGTGCAGGGGAAATATTGCTTTTATGTGTGAGTTAGATGAGGAGGCGGTTCAGAGTATGTGCTCTGGATTGCAGGGGAGATATAAACAACTTTGGCTGTTAGCTTGGTCCTATAATTAATGGATGCCAAATAGATGAATACAGACTCTAAGAAAATACGAGTTAGGAAATCTATCTATATACTGGGACACTTGGATAAACGCTTTATGTGAGATGTGATCAAAACATATGGTGAATGTTTAAATAAAAAAATGTATTAGAGTAAAAGACACATTGCCATTAATCCCCCTCAGAATAGTTCCCCTCACTTTGGACACACTTATCCCATGGTTCTTGCTACATTCTGAAGCAGTTCTGGAAGTCTTCTTTCATGAGTGTCTTTACTTCATCCTCCATCATGACAACACTCCGTGTCACACATCGCTTGTGGTATATGGCAATTTCTGTCAAGTGCAAACATTACGTTGTGTCCTCATCCACCTTATTCACCAGATCTGACACCGTGCAACTGCTGGCTCTTCCCCAAAGTCAAAATGACCATGAAAGGTAAACATTTTGAATCAATTCTGGACATCGAGGCAGCCATGACAGCACAACTGAAGACACTCACGAAAGAGGTCTTCCAGAACTGCTTCAGAAATGGGCAAGAAGGATGGGATAAGTGTGTTTGAACTGAGAAGGAGTATTTTTAGAGGGATTAATGGCAATGTGTCTTTTACTGGAATACCTTTTTTTATTACACCTCGTATGCTTTGTGTCACTTAATGCTCTCAGCAATCTGTAGTAAGTGCTAAATTGTTCCCGTTTTACACATGAAGCAACTGAAACCCAAGTGATTCAACAATGTAACCCAAGTTCTCACAAGTAATCATGGTTTCCCGAGCTGGGTTCAGCCCTAGGCATCATAAACCCTAACCCCTGCTAGTCATGTGTGCTCCATTGCACAGGCCTTCTCTGCTCGATTATTCTTCCTCACTCTGGGCTCAGGACATGAGACTAGTCCTGCTGAAAAAGCAGTGATAGAAACTTGTAGAAACTCCCCCAGATCTCCATGAACAAATCTACAGTGGTAGATTTATGTGGTTCACTCTCTCTGTAAGTCTTTCTGTTGCTACCTGCTTTGTCAGAATAGTATAAAGATGTATGTATTTGTGTACTGGTGGCCTATCGCCTGGCATGTTAAAATGAATTCATTAAATGTATGACTTAATCATGGTCCCCTGTCTTCCTGGAAATGCTTCTCAACTTTTGGCTTCTCTCTCTCTGATCATTCTAACTCTGGCACTTGGAAGCTCTTGTGTCAGCAAACAAAGCCCTGGTCAGATTCCTTCCTCCCCTGTGTCATCAGCCAGTGATCCAAGCTGCCTATGGAATAATGCCTAAATTCCCTGGGAGAGGCTGGGAGGTCCTGCATCAGTAACTACCCTGTTTGGTCCCAGTCCAGCCCAATACCCTGGTTCTGGCCAACCACTCCCCATGAGTTCCATCTATCTCTTCACAGCCGCTATGGCTTTGTTCTCTAAGACTTGGCTGCCTTCTGATCCCCTCTCTCTCTACATCTTCATGCATCACTCCCATGAGGAGCCAGCTCGGTGCTCAGCCTCTGTGGGAAGATGTCCATGGCACACGTAAATCATGCAACGAGATCTATGATGCATCTACTTGGCACAGAGCTGCAGAGCCATGAGTGGCCCAGGTCAGGATCTCAGGGAGCTTGTGATTGGCTTAAGAGGCAGGGTAAAATGGCAAAAGATGCAAAAATAACAATTCAAGGAAATGGAAGCTATGTCACATGAGAGCTCAGAAGTCATTCCCAAGCACACTGGTATCACGTTGTACGTAGTTATTGCCTCAGTCATCTTCATCTTGCTACACGCTCCTGTAATTTACCTGGGCTTTGACTCTAATGGGACTGTGAACTATCAGACAGAAATCTAGTTGTAAATCTAGAAATCACTGTAAATCTAGTTGATAAGAGCGTTTGCCGAAGGAACATGGCAGAAATTCCTGTTTTCTAGACACCATTAGTGCAGTTATGTGGGGACAGTCCCTATCCTTGCATCAGGACTTAGCTACAAGGAGTCATAGCAGAGGAGGATAAAAATTCAGTCCCAGAGTTAGACTGTCTGGTTCAAATACCATTTACCACTTACTAGTTGTCTGATGTTGGAAGTCACTTCATTTCTCAGTGCCTCATTTTTCTCAAGTGTTAAACAGGGATGATAGTCCCTAAAAGGATCACCTACCTTTTAGAGTTGTGAGAATTAGATGAGTTAATTTTTTAAAAGAAGCTTAAAAATGGTACCGGACACACAGTAAGTACTCAATAAATGTTAGCTATTATGATTGGTTATTAGTTTGTGGCCTTCATGAGGATTTCTAGTCAATTCCCAGTACCTGGAGCTGCCTTATCCTTATAAGCCATCACTTCCATCAATTCTCTAAGCTAATAAATTGTTATAAAACTGAAATGTAAAAACTTCGGCATAAGCATTTCCTCTGGAATATTAGAATGATTGGTGGTGTTTTATTATTCCTACATTGACATTTTAACAGCTGACAATGGCTTTTAAAAGAATTGGGAAGACACGTAGCCTCTGTTGGTCTCCGTGTTGGAGTTCCTATTGTGTTTTTGTTTCCATGTGAACCTTATTTTTTCAAAAGTTTATAAGCCTTTTGCTCCGTGGTGAGATTCAGCAACAAGTTTCGGTTCCAAAGAACAACATTTGTCCTACTTGAAAATTGACCCTGGCTTCCATCTTCTTTACAAAGAGGTTGTTCAGAGCCTTGTTCTCCGGAACTTGAATTGAGCTTGATGTTTTTACAAATGTAGCTTTTCACATTTGATAATTTTGAAGAACTTTTAAGCTGCAAACACAGCGAGCACATTGTCCTTCGGTTTTCTGATGCTGAGTTGCCTTTAGTTGGTCTTAGTTTGAGATAAGGGTGTAGAAAATGTTAGGAATTCGCCAGAACTATATCTGTGTTCTACATGGATCCTAAGCTGCAGAAAGTATCTCTTCTTTGTAGAGAAAACTGCGAATTCCTCTTTCTTTGAAATTTTAAAGTGTAGGGCAGAGGCTAAGGACACTCGCACTTGAGTACACAGATCCTGGTAGAATCCTGGCCCTGCTGCTTACCAGTGGTATCACTTTGGACTTGTTACAAGCCTACCTAAGCCTCAAATGGCCCATCTTTGAAATGGGGATAATGGAGGTCTTATGAGGACTGAATAAGACAGTGTTCATCAAGGGCTCACAGCAGAGCCTGACAACCACGAGCACCCAAATGGCCATCATTGTTGTTTTGCAGAGTCTGACCTAAAGTTTCAATGATGAACTGTGCCTGGTTATTGAAGTTTTTTTGGGGACAAATGTTGCCCCCCTTAAATGAAGGGGGTTTTTTTGTGAAATTCCCTTTAAAGGGCCAAATTGGGCTAACTTAGGCACCCTTGTTAGGGATAAAGGAGGGGGGGGGAAACATTAAAATAATAATTCAGATTGACAATCTTCACCACAAATGTTAATTTATCATTTTCTTGAACACTTTCACAACCAGTCATGTGAACTTGGGGTGCTTTTTTTGTACATTATTGTGTAGAGTTCAGAAAACTGGTTATCAGTCTGAATAGTGTTAAAAGCTCTGGTTATATAACAAGGTTGTGGTGAGGATGGATTCAGATCACAGAAAATAGTTTAGAATGCCTGCCCTCTGTAAATATTTTTAAAAGTCCATATATCCTTTAAATTGCTTCTTTGACAACTTAAGTTGAAAGTCTAGGAAGTCTGGCTGTGGAATTTGTACTAAAGAGACCAACAGTAATGCCACTGGCGGAAGAAGTGAGGCCTTTTCCCCCCTCTCCCCAAAGCCCTGAGCCACCTTAAGGCCTCCAGTGATGGCAGGTTATCAGCTCTAGAATAAAATCTGCAGTTTTTAATTAGAAATCAGAGGATGACATTTAGATACTGGTTAATCTTGCATTAAACATTTTGAATATCTACTTACACACACACACACACACACACACACACACACACACACACACTTCTCTAGTGATGCATTCGTGCTTATTCCAGTGGCCTGTTTTTCTTCAGGCCCATTGATTTCACTGTGTGGCTGTTTCTGAACAACAGTATCCTATGCAAAATGCAGAAAGGAAGTTTTAGGCCAACCAGAATTTGAAAAATGAATAACTGATTCAGGGGCATAATTTTACTAGAGCTTTTTCAGTCCAGAGATTTAAGAAATCATCTGTACAGAGGATTAAGTTCCCCAGGTAAGTATTCTTTAAAAGTATTCTTGGTGTGCATGAGACTGAGTCCATGGATGGTTTTAGAAATCAAATTTGAAAGCTTTTACACAGGTGGTTTTCTCTTTACATGTAATCTATTAAATACAAGACTTTGTTGTACTTCAAAGAATAAAATTGTTGTTGAACTACCAAGAAAATATACAAAACTTATGCAATGTCAATGGAAAATTCCTTGGTTTTGATTATTTTGGTGGTTGTTAATTTTGTATATGTATGTATATGTGTGTGTGTGTGTGTGTGTGTGTGTGTGTGTGTGTGTGTACACTGTGCTACATTTTGCTAAAGATTGACTGGAAACCATATGGCATCTTCAGAAGCATTGTACTTTTAAAACTATCAATACTTCTAAGCATTTTAAAATTTCTCTAGGAGCTGAAATAGAATACATGTGATGATTTTATTCTGAAATAAAGGACCGTTACAAACAATTTGTAAATTCTTGTGCTTCAAAAAAATGGGTAAAATAATGTATTTTCAGTCACTTAGACCTACAGAACAATCTGACATGCTGTAGGTTAGGAGAGAGCACTGAACTTGGAGTCGAGTCTGCAGCTGTTTAGCTGTGTGCCTTCTGCAGGTTATCTGAGGACTGTCTCAGTATCCTCGGCATCTTTGTGGGGTGCCTGAGCTTAGGGCACCAGCCTTTGAAGGAGGAATCCTGGGTGGGCAGGGAGAGGGGGAGTGGGGAGATTTCGGGACACTCTACCGGGGGGCTCCTGGGGGTTGGGGAGGTGGCACTCATGTGGTCCAGGACAAATTCTCCCATTTCAGAATCTTGTCTAGGGGTAGCCCTGGAAGCAGAGAGCCCTCTGCAAATGTTCTGCTTGGTCATTGAGAATTCAGATGACCCCAGTGGGGGCTGCCAGCTCTTTGTGTACAGTGGGGAGGAGTTGGCTTCTCCACCCATTGAAACATCTGTTTACACTGGCCCTCCTCAGCAGTGGGAGAGTGACACAGACAGCGCCCCACCGTGCAAAGGGAAAATGCTGTGTTTGGTTTCCTAATACCAGAGCAGCTGTCTTATGGTGAAGAATCAGAAATATCACCACATCGTTACCTGCTCAGGAAAGCAGTTCTAGTCCTTTTTGATAGATGTGGAAAATCTGCTTCTTATGAGCTTCTAAAAGTATTTTGTTCTTTTGGTGGGCTTTTTCTTCATCTTCTTCTTTTGTTGTTGTTGTTGTTTTAAGTATTTCAGCTGAGGACCAAATTTGGTAAATGTATCAAACTGGGAGGTCAGTTGTGAGCTACCTTGTTTTATATCAATTTTGAAAGATAGTTGTTAATTAAGGAAATTATTGGCATATTAATGGTGCAACTCCCTCACCTGACTACGTATTATGAAAATGAGACACAGAGTAAAACCTTACCTATTTCAGCTAACTGAAAATCAGGTTTATTATTTCCAAATACACAAGAGAATGAGCATGTGCAAAGATTATTTGGGGAATTAACTGATAAGAATTGATAAGACTAATTTATAATGAATACAGTAATGGGGGCTTGTAAAGATTACTTAGGGTAATATAACAAAATCCTAGTACCTCCTTCATGCCACTCTAGGCCAGGCAATATAGAAAGTTCTAAAACACCTCTTATATTCTTTGACGACAATTGTGTGTGAGTTTCAATGGGGTTAGGATCTGTGTGTATCAAATCTTGGGGTCACTTCTCACTTAAAAAGAGGTTGACTTCACTAATCAGCATTCACATCTATAAACGTTTTGCAAAACAAGTTAATTTGATTATACTTGTTAAGCTCAGTCTCTGAAAAAAAACCTTTTAAAGTTTATGTTTGTTTGGTTTTTTTCGGGAAATAAAATCCTTGTTGTACATTTTATGTGCTTAACAGTTTCACTTTCTCATGGCTCATACAAAGGCAAATTTCAAAACAATCACACGGTTAATGTCTGTGTTTATCACCTTTACCTCTTTTTATTTCTTCTCTTTGTTTTTTTACCCTTCACCACCAAAAATGTAGCTGTTCTTAAAACTGGTGAAATTTGCATGTACTGTGTGGACTGGAGTGACATCAGTGTCCTGGTTTTGTCACTGTGCTACAGCTATGCCAGATGCCCCCATTGGGGGAAACTGGGTGAAGGATGCAGGAGATCACCTTGTACCTTCTTAATTTTCTTTTTGTGGTATAAGTCTTACGGATTTATACTTATTTCAAAATAAAAAAAAATAATAATATAAGTGCTTTCTAGAACCTGAGGTCTAGAAAAGGTTTTTCTTACCTGAGGTCTCTAGTGCCTAACAGGTCTTCCCAAAACACGCCTTGCTTAGTTCAACAAGTGACCGAGTATTAAGTACTGTGAGGTTTTGTGGGTAACAGATCATTGCTGTGTACATGTAGGTGCTCCATAAATGCTTCTTGGATATCATGGTCCTTAAATCACCTTGCTGATGGGGAAGAGAATGTTTTAATTATGAGGTCTGTCTACTCACTCTGGTCATGCCATTTGGCCCTACCTACTTGCCCAAGCAACCGAGGCAGCCCCTGGGCTCTCTAAAAGAATAGAGCTGCTGCTGATGAGAGCAAGTTGACATTCTGTGAGCACCTAGTATGTGCCAGGCCCAGTCATGCCTTGCAGTCAGTAAATATCTTAAGCCTCGGAACACCCCGTGACGGCACAGAAACGAAGCAATTTTAAACATGGCAAGTTGAAACAATAATTAATGTCCCTGCTTTCAAAATAGTTCACGCTATGAGGGATCTTAATGAAAGGCAATGAATCCTCTTGACTAAACAAATAAACAAAAAAAATTTCCTTTTGAATTATAATGTAAACAAAAGAAATCTTTGAAACTGTCTAAGCGTTCTTCTCCTCTGAGAATAAATACTGGCAATTATCCATGACCCCTGCTATTTTTGCTAAGTCCTGCTAGGTTTAGCATTGAAAGAGCCAAATTTTAGATCACAAGTTTTGGTGAAGAGCTCAGAGTGAGACTAATACTTCTTATTGGCAGTAAGCAAGTCTGTATTGTTTCAGATTAGTTATGTGCTGGGGTGCGGAGGGAGGGTCGTAATGAAGTACCAATGTCGAAGTGAATCATGGCGTAACGTGCCAGATAGAAGCTTCCAGATGTCTCAGCTAAGTTGGGAGGATGATGCAGTCCATGCCTGCACTCAGGGCTGCTCTAACAGGCCGCCCAGCCTTCCTCAGCTTCTCATTAGTATAGAGCAGCTGGCGTCCGCCATTTATTGTGAAGACGCAAAGTGAGGAAAGCAGACGCCTCCTCCTGGCTCAGCCACGAAGCAGGTCCTTGGTTCTTAAAATGTGTTCCCAGCACCAGCAGCATCAGCACCATCTGGGGACTTGTTAGACGTTCTCAGGCCCGTCTCCAGACCCAGCAAATCAGAGACTCTGGGGGTCGGACCCAGCAGCCTGTGTTGAGCAAGCCCTCCAGGTGACTCTGATGCCAGCTGAAGTCTGAGGACCCCTGGGCTAGCTTACCTGGGGCCATCCTCTTCCCAGGCTTTAGCTGCTGCTTCCATCCAATGGAAGATCTGTCCTCAGCTGTTTCTAAGGCCCCCCTCGCTGAACGCCAGACCCACTTCCCAAGCTCTCTAATTCTATAAATCTGTGGTGTAAATGCACATATCTGGTGGTATTGCACAGTGAGTAAGAGGACAGGCTCTGAAACCTACCTGCCTGGGTTCAAGCCCTGGTGCCTCCATTAGTACTGTCGTTTACCTACTCAGCAACCTACTGAGTTTTTCCTGTTCGCTGAGCTCTTCGTCTACAAAGTGGAGATGATGGCACCTGTGTCTTAAGGGGGCTGTGAGAAAACGATCTGCAGTGTGTAGAAGAAGGACTCACACATTAGATATTAGCAGACCTCTCACTCTCCCCCTAAAAAGGTCTGGAACTCTGACCGTAGGAATTACAGTCATAGGCTTTATTGCCTATCACTGGGTGCTTGTTAGGTACCACGCACTGTGATGCGTGCTTTAGAAGTGGTATATCACTTAAACCAAATGGTAACTCGTGACATAAGATGGTCCCTGATTTTAAAAAGACTGAGTTTGATTGACGTTAAAGTCACGATCTGGGAGTAAGTTATAGGTCTGAGATTTGAAACTGGATCTCCCGCAGTCCATAATTTATTCTTTGGTATCAACTAGTTTAGCCGTTAAACTTTTAAAATAGAAAACAACTAAATTTTCAATAAAGGAGGCTGGGCATCTGTTGCTACTTCACAAACACAGTTGGACAGCGCAGAGGTTGTCGAAAGTTCCAATGTGTGGAGTTCCTTCTGAAGGGCACTGGGACCTTCTCCCCATCAACACAGCTTTTCTCATATGCACCTACCAAAAAAGAAAAAATCAAATGATCTCACTTCGACCTGTGTCTTGGTCTTCATCTGTGTAGACCCTCAGATGAGAAAATGGCCATGATACTTGGGGAGGTACCAAGATGCTGGGGGGGGGAGCCACCCCCAGGCCTCCAGTCTCACAACGGAGAAAATCATACTCTTCTTTACCACCTCTCTCCTTACTCACCTCCTTCCCATGATTTTATTCAGATGAAATGCAGGTTGGGAGCACAGATTGTCTACCGAGGGTTCTTAGATTTTAACTCAATTGATACTGAAAATGTGATTTTATTCTGTCCCTTAGAAAAGCTCTATTTTACTTAAAGAGTACTTCTTGTGATAGAAAAAGTAAATAAACCTAGAAAATGTTCTGCTGCTTTGTTGAATTTTACCTTAATTTGCAGGTATGGGAGCATTTTTGCGGCACAGCTGTAGCCTCTATCCTGGCACTACCTAAGAGCCACTTTAAGGAAAAAATACTAGTGCCCTGTCTCACCCACCATGCTGTCTTTTTAAAAATAGCGTTTGATTACTGTTTAATTTTTGAAGAATTGAGGGATTTTGTGTGGCATTTTTATATAATTGAGCTATTTAGTGCCTTCGAATTTGCTTATATACTATTATTATCCCTGACAGTATAACTCAATTAATTTCAAGTCTTTTCAGTTTGGCTGACTTCGTACAGTCTTCACTCTGGTGAATCACTGGTGAATTTTATGAGGAGTTTAAGAAAGAGTTTACCAGTAGCAAATATTTATTTTCTGTTGGCCCTTGGATTTCAGAGTTGAAAGTATCCTCAGTGGTTGATGGTCTAGCTCCACTTTTTACCTGTTAGGAAGTTGAAAATCAATCGTAGTTGATTCTCTGAAGTGACGGGGGAGATGGCCAGGATCCCAAGTGCACACCCCCTAATAGAGGGTGCAGAGCATCCACTGCACAAACATAGTCTTAATTCTTCCTCTGGCTTCAGACCCGAACCTTCAACTGGTCTCCTCATAATGGAACTGAGCAGCTCTCCCATGGGTCCGTTCAGAACAAGCCCAAATCTAGACACGGAAGTGGCCTTTCCCACAACATACCTCCCCCTGGCCCTCAACCTGGTTCCTGATTCGTGCTGTTGATAATCTTCTATTCCTCTTTTGGGGAATCTGATTTTTTTTAAGTACTTGAGGTCTCAAAACTTTTCCTCTTTGTGGTGATGGAATAAGGAAGATGGAGGGAAGGGTGGGAGGGGTTTGGAGCTGGCAGCTGCTGTGAGCTCCCCTGGAACAGTGGTTCTCAAGCTTTCCTAGGCACAGAAATCATCAATTCAGTGTTCTCAGGCAGGGCCACCAGTCTGACTGCTTGTTGAAAATACAGCTGATGGGGCCGGCCGAGTGGCTCAGTGGGTTAAGAGCTCGCTCAAGAGTTTGAGCTCTGAGCAACAGCAGTTCGAGTCCAGCCCAAGCTGAGCAGCTGCTGAGCTGCCAACAGGTAGCAGGATGGCTCAGCTAAAAAAAAAAAGAAAATTCAGCTGATGGTGACTGTATTAGCCAGCCTAGACTGCTATAGCTAGATACCACAGGCTGGGGGCCTTAACAGACACTTGTTTTCTCTTTCTTGGGCTGGAAGTCCAAGATCAGGGTACCAGCAGGGTTGGTTTCTGGTGGCTTTCTTCCTGGCTTGCAGATGGCTGGCTGCCTGCTCTCTGTGTCCTCGCATGGCTTTTGCTCTGTGCTAGAGGAGAGAGAGAGAGAGATCTCTGATGTGTCTTCCCCTTCTTTTTTTTTTTTTTTTTTTTAGCTGAGCCATCCTGCTACCTGTGGGCAGCTCAGTGGCTGCTCAGCTCAGGCTGGACTCGAACCGCTGTTGCTCAGAGCTCAAACCCTTGAGCGAGCTCTTAACCAACTGAGCCACTCGGCCGGCCCTTCCCCTTCTTATAAGGACTCCAGTCCCATCAGATTAGGGCCCCACCGTTTTGACCTCGTTTAACCTTAATTACCTCCTTAAAGGCCCTATCTCCAAATATTGTACAGTCACGTATAAATCTGTAATGTGAATCATATGGCTTCACCATGTGATTGTGGGGTTGTGGGGGGCACACACCATTCGGTCCATAACAGCGATTTAATAGGTGTTGGACCACATGTGGGAAAATGCTGGTTTAGAGTGTGTACTAACAATCGGTGATTTTGTTTATCAAGCATTTGGTTTACAACACCATTAAGATAACGGATGTATTAAAATGTCTACATAGATTAAAATCTCTAAATGCCTACAAAAGAATGAAATGCAAACTATGCCGTCAGAGCACTCATTTTCATAAACTATAAATGATTTCGCCACTCATCTTCAGAGGAACTTTTGAAAAATTAAACCGTGGAATGGGATTTATTGATGCAGGACGTGCTCTCTAACACGTCTTTGTCACCGGGTTTCCAGAGAAGCGCCCCCAGAATCAAGCCATGGGTACCAGCGTGTCCTCATTTGGCCTGAATCTTGGTTTTCCAGCCCCGGTCTGCCCTGGCCTTCCCCCAGAATGTCCAGACCCTCCTGAGCCCGATGCCAGGGGCCAGCAAAGAGGTGCGCTGAAAAAGTGTGACCTACACACGTTCCAAAATCGTGAAGAGAAAGGCAAACAAGTTAAGTAGTCTGAAGTTTGTTAGACTTGCTTGATCTATCTCCGTCTGGAGTAGCTTTTTCCCTCGGGGAAGCTTTGCAGCATTTTGCTTTTTCTACCGCATCAGGATTAGGGGAAAGTAGCTGGGTTTGTTTTTCCATCCCCCTCACCCACACCCTCCTCTGGCTCCTGAGGGAAGATATCACATATCACAGAGGTTCTTCTTCAGAAACACTTGGGTACATCTGCAAATCCTCACTAAGGCCTCTGAGTATTAAAATTTTTATCTCCAGGGTTCAGAAAGAAATAAACACGGGTATGGGTGCAGGATGGGGGTCTCCCCCCACTTCTAGAAAAAATGCTGCTGATTAATGCCTCTGGGTGTCTTCAAAATGCACAGGTGCTCTCCCAAGTTAGGGGCCTGTTTATTCCTCTTTGTTTCTTTGCCCCGAAACCCATTCTTACAGCCCTTGTTTATTTTGATGGGACTAGGATCTCCAACACTAAGTCTTAACTTTTGTCCTATTATCTTTTTAAAAGGTACAACAAAATGAATGTTTTATGAGATTAGGATGTGATATGTAAAATTTGACTTTTATAGTTGATTTTGGCTTGTTTTTTCAGAAGAGTATCAAAAACGAATCCCCACTTCAATATTTGTATAAGGGTCCTAGCCGGCCAGGACACCCTCGAGCATGGCCAGACATCTCACTGTGTCATTCTTCCAGCTGTGGTTTTTGTCTTGCTGTTCCAGGATTTTTAAATGTCAAAAACTATGACACCAAGTTATTCGGGTGTTTGGTTTGGCGGAATTACCAATTAAACGGTCTCTTCTAAGTTCCTTCCTAGAGACCTTGAACAAATTTTAAAATTTATTGATGTGTTGCAGATTTGTGAAAAAGCTAGTAGGATCAAGACTTTGATTAATATAAAGAGTGGAAAAACAACAATTAGAGCTAATGAAGTTCAATGGTGAAGACATTACAGATTTCCTGACCTGCAATTAATATTCTCCCCATTTTTGCCTCACTCCCCTCACTGTATCTTCCCACGGTCTTAGGGTACTTCTTGTTGTTGTTGTCGTTAATCTTATGTAGCATAACAAACAAGTGACATTTTTAATTCTTTATGTTCCATTTTCATATGACTTGCAAGTTGAAGAGAAATAAATTGTTCTTACCAGATTATTTCTAGTAATCTGGTCATTCTAGGACTCCTAACCTAGTATACAGAATCTTGTCCAAATGTGTCCCATGTAACCCAGAGTAAATGCCTCCAGGTTCCAGGGGCAGGCTCCTCAGGTAAAGGAGTGAAGGGGGATGGGTATAACACTGAAGAGAGTGGTCGGACTGTGGCAAAATGGAAAGTACTGACCAGGGTAAAGGGAGAAAGCTTACCTCCACCCATTGCTGCCAAGTGTGAATGTAAGACTAGTGGTGAGGATACTTTTTTTTTTTTTTGTCTTTTTTTTGGCACCCTCTTCCCAAGCCAAAAAAATAAAAATAAAAATAAAAAATAAAAATATCTCAGCTTTCATGAGAAATGGACTGACAATTTGGTGCATCAATTCAAAGATATTTAAACCCAGTGTTGAAAAACAAGTTTTCAGGTCATGCTCTGCCTGTTTGGCCTCAACTTCTAAGGGAGTCTTCAGCTCACACCAGGCCTCACCAACCCTATGGGCACTGTTAAGTCACATTAAAAGACTAAACTTTGCCAGCTCATGTATCCCTTCCCACTAGCACAGGGACAAGATCTTGGTCCCTTTCCTGCTACTCCCAAGCAATGCCTCCCCTGACCCTCCATTCCCCTGCCCTTTGCCCCAGGCTGCTAACCCTCCCAGGGGCCCCCCTCCTGAGATATGTGGGGTCTCAAGGCTCCCTATGAGAGTTCACCTTATTGGTCTCCCAACTCCTACCCCTAGGCTGCTGATGTTCATCTCTCTCTCCTTATGAGAAAAGGGCTCCCTTTCCTCTTGTGTCTCTTAGATAGAAGAGTCCCACAGCTAAATTGCTTGAGATGTTAGAACAGTTCTCTCTCTCTCTCTCTCTCTCTCTCTCTCTCTCTCTCTCTCTCTCTCTCTCTCTTCCTCCTTTTATCACCCAGTCTCTTCTTTCTCTAGGGCACTCACAGGCTGCCAGGATGGCTGGGGTGAGGCCAGCCTGAGTGGTTGTAACTTAAGAAACCAGAAACCAGTACTTCCCCTGACCTTCATGTCCTTGTGTTAATTCCTTCCTGGGGCCACCAAGTCCTTCATTACCATCAGACCATTCACCTCCAGCCCCAACCCCAATACCTCACACAAAATCTGTGACAGACACCTGATGATGTCACAATCCCAGTTTCAGATATTGTCAGGATTCTTTTTCTAGGAGCCACCTTACGCCCTCCCCTTGAAAATCACTCAGTCATTGAGGCCCTCAGTCAGTCAGTCAATGAAAGCAAGTGAACTGGGTTGGGGAACAGCTACAAAGTATCTCCTGGTCTTGCCCAGTTTCCATGGAGGGCTCAATCGGGACACCCCTTACAGTGAATTTGTACTAATCACCATAATTGCACATGTTCCTCAAGCATATGAGCTCCTCGAATCATTTAGAACAAGCCATACTTTTCATTATGTGTGTACCATAGAAGCTTATTTTTTGCAGTTGTACAGTTCTATCAATGTTTATGTTACCACTATTCCAGGAGTATATTAGGTCAGGTACTTGGTTGGGATGCAACCCCAAATTATATATGTGGTAAAATGTGCTATTTCGCAGTCTTCGTTATAACCTGGTGTTCAGAATGCAATTTTGCAGAAATGGAGATGAAGTCACTTAATAAGTAAAAAGGATAATTTTTTTTTAAGATTTTTTTTTTAATTGGGGAATTGGGGAAGGGGAACAGCCAAGTTGTTGTCCTTCAATCTTAGTTGTGGAGAGTGCAGCTAGCTCTGCTCCAAGTCCAGTTGCCATCTGGCCGCCTGTTGGCAGCTCGCGGCCACTCAGCTCAAGGTGCCATGTTCAATCTTAGTTGCGGGTGGGTGTAGCCCACCATCCCATGTAGGAGTCTAACCGGTAACCCTGTTGTTAGGAGCACGTGCTCTCACCAGCTAAGCCATCCTGCCACCTGTTGGCAGCTCAGCTGTAGCTCAGCTCGGGCACAGCTCACTGGCCCATGTGGGAATGGAACCAGGGACCCTGTTGCTCAGAGTTCATGCTCTTAACCAACTGAGCCACTTGGCAGGCCCCTAAAAAGCGTAACCTTGATGCTAGACATTGGTCTACCATCAGATGATGTTCAAAATTTTTGTGGGGAATCTTTCTGTTGATAATAGTTCAGTTGTCTATCACAAGTTTGGCTACATAAGGAATTAGATGTCATTTAAAGCAGTTTCCCTGTGCAAGGGCCACATGCTCCTGGTTTTTGCATCGATTCAGGGTCATCTGACTAGAATAGTAGGACCCTATTTAAGATCCTCAAGTTACATGAGGACAGTCTCAAGAGAGACTGTCTTTGGAGTTAAGAAGTGGGTCATTGTGTCGACACATCACCCCAAACCATGGAATCTTAGATTCATAGATTAGGAAACTGTGCTCAAATGTCATTGACTCCAGAGTTTTCATTTTACCTGTAGAAGGAATCTGACACCCAGAGAGGTTAGTGACTTGCCCCAAGATGACAGAATTGTCTAGGAGAGCTACCATTCAACACATCTCCACTTCAGGTCTTGTGTCCTTGGAATCCCACATGTCATTTCCTGCGCAGTAAAGGATGGTTTAGATTGAGCAAAATTAATTCAGCTTTGGAGACAGATTTTATAGCTACATCACTAGGATGATAACCAGCAGTCACTGTAAAAACCTAATTCTCCAAAACTCTTAGAGCAGCTTAATCCACTGGAGTTCGCCATTCTGTCATGTCATCATTTGTACAGACTCCTAAGCAGATGTCTTATATTTGGAGCCATACTGGCACTGGGCAGTTGTCCCTGGTTTGGTTCTCTTAGGAAAAGGGACCAACTAGTCCTGGGAACTACTTGAGGCTGAAATGCACACAGTCAATCTCTAGGTCCCCTAGAAGAACCAAGGCAAACCAAGTAGGGCAACCCCTCCCCCAGCCTGACCCCTCCTCCTTCAGGGCTCCTTTGATGTTCACTTCAATCTGATTACACCTGGATGAAAATGGTGGGCAGGGAAGTTTATGTTGTGATTTACTGTAACCACATCTTGTAAGGACCCTGTCCAAGTGATTGGGCAAGAACAGTCATGGTTACTGCCCAGCAGCTCTAAACAGTGTCTGGAGGGGGAGTAAGAAAAGCTAAGAAGAGAGAGGCTGGTATAGGCAGAGGAAGGGCTCACCCCAGAGTAGAGAAGGAAACTAGTAGAGAAGGAAACTAGAAGATATGTTAATAAGGGCATTGGTACAGTAAACATAGCTATTATTGTGGTATGCAACAGCATATTGACAAACAAGATTGTCTGGAAAAAATCTTATAGGTTTGGGTGGTCACTGTGGGCATAATGCCAAGTATACCAGCAGTCTATACTTACAGGAAGTAAAATGACATGGGCGGTGTCGTCTCTCTACCTGGCTTCCCCTAGTTAACCTCTTCTTAGCCTTCAGATGTCACCCATTCCCTTCTGCAAGGAAGCCTTCCTGACCACCCAACCCAGGTCTGGTTCCCTCTACATGTCCACAGCACATGTGCCTTCTGTGCCCAGTACATCTCATACAGAATTAGTCACACGTGTGATTGTTCAATGTCTGTCTCCCTGGCTACACACTGTGCCTTTGAGGACAGAGTGATGTGGCCATGTCCAAATGCATGACTCTGGAGGATGTGCTCTAAAAATGGCATCTTTTCAACATTTTTACAGTAGTAAGTGGGCTTGAGGATCATTAAGATTCTGAAAACACTTTGGTGGAAACCACAGGAAAGCAGGACCTTGAGACACATGTATCTAGTGCTTAAAACCTTGCCTGGCACATGGTAGCTGCTTAATATTTACTGACTAAATGAATCTATCAGTAGATATCAAATGCAAAATATGTTTTTGGCATAGAACAGGTTTTAATTAAGTGTTCATTTCATGGACCTAAGTCAAGGAGGCTGTAACTCAAAAGAGAGGCTAAAAATTGGGCAGTAAAAAGCTGTGCTCAACATTCTGACTAAGCATATGAAGTCAACCTGTTATCAGCATTTCAGACCAGAAGTTCTGGACTTAGTATGAAGTTGTATCAGCCAGGGACCTGGCAAGGAACTAACTTAGCTCAGATGGTCCAAATGGAAAGTTAATGAAGGGGCTGCTTCATTAAAGGTGGGGTGGCTACGGGAGCCAGCCAGGGGTGTGAAACACCCAGAAACTGTAGCAACAGCAGGAAGCCTTAACCACCGTTCTCAGGGACCAGCCACAAGAACCCTCAAGGAACAAGGGGACAACATAGTTCCAAGCCCAATGCACGCAGGAACCATGGAGGCCAGGGTGCCTCGGATGCAGCCACTGCTAAACACCAGACCTCTAATCAGGAAGAAATGCCCCAATTTCCTTCTCCTGCCTCGTAATACTGGTGTCTCCCAGTAGCCAAACTCAGATGGAAGCCAGCCAGCTGGGGGCAGGTTGTGCAGACCTGGCAGCACAGGGCAGAGAAAGATGGGGACAGGGAGGGGACGGCACATGGAAATTACCATCACATCAAGTTATTTAGTTCATCTTCTACTTTAATTACACAAATAATACGTAGTCATTAAAGAAAATGTAGAGCCTAGGTCACAGTGAGTAGTGAGGAAACTCCCCTATAACCCCCCCTCTCACGTCACTAGTGTGTTTTGGCATTTTCCTCCTTCTTTCTCTTTTTCTTTCATATATGCTTGGAAAGGATTCGAAAATTTCTATTCAAAATAAACCAAAATAAATTTGGTAACACTTGTTTCTTGGCCTAATTAAGATTAAGCCTATAGCCTGACAGAGAGCCCTGTTTCCTCTCCTTTGTTCTGTGAACATAAACAAGTTACTTCATGTACCTCTGTGGGAACTAGGAATTAGGCAAGTGTTTGGACTCACAAAAACTTTCAGCAAAGTTTGCCTCTCAGCTTGGATACCAAGTAATTAAGTATAAGATGAAAGATGACTCCAACAGAGCTCCGTCTCTAAGACCCGAGAAGGAAACCTAAGTGAAGGCAACCTCCCTTAGCTGGATGTTACTGTCAACAGAAAGTTTTTGTCCACTTTTAATATTACTTGAAGGGTGGTTTGAAAATAGGGCGGAAGACAGTTTAGGAAAATAGAGCAAATGCTTATGTACACAGTTCTTATTACATCGGCAACGTCCCACACTGCTTTGTAACACCTGTCACACTTGTCGTTATTTATCTGATACTTGTCCAGTCCTGCTCAACAGGAGTTTCCAGAAGGCAAAGCCCACATCTGTTCGCTGCGCCCTACATGCAACCTGGCTTTGAGTTGGTCCCCGGGGAACAAGGGGAAGCAGTTGATGCTCTTAGTTAGAGGGAAGGTGCGGAGAGAAGGCCCATCGGCTGTCGCTGTGTGTGCCATCACTCTGAGAGATAAAGATCACTACACAGGACTACAGGTGGCCGTTTAAGACCAGCGTCACAATGTACCTAAGGTTAGTGGGCCCGTCACCTCCTTTAATTAAAAAAAAAAAAAATCCTGGAAAGCATTCTCAGCTCCTTTTAGAAAGGAACAAGTTCTGCTTTCCTGGAGTGCAATCTATATTTGGCCTTTTACAGATTTCACCTGAACGGGGCCATCCTCATGAAGGGGTCCAAGAAGCCTAATGAATAGAGGCTCAAACCACCCCACTTTGGTTCTAGGACTTAGGTAGCCTTCCCTGGGATAAATCCACTTCCTTTTGGGTCAAACAACGTCTGCCACTGCGACACTGAAGACGGCCTTGGGACTGGGGGCAGAAGGCTGATGGTGATGATCTTGAACATGGAAACGGCTGTGGGGAAGATTCAGACCTGGCTCAGGGACTGACTCATAACTGCTCCGAGCGACTGTGTCTCCCCTGCACGCTTTCCTCCCCACTGATGCTTTTGGTAATTACCTCTGTGAACCCACCATCACAGGGTCTGCAGGAGGGGGCACGCTGTTGAGCTGGACCCTCCCCATCATTTTATTGCCTTGGAGCCGTGGGGGACAGGCTGGCCAAGGGGGCTTGTCTCTGTCCTCTGCCAGGACGTGCAAGTTCGCGTGAAGGTTATGAACCTCCATGGTTGTTACTCTGAAACTGTAATTGGTCCCATTTTAATTGTTATTTTGGAAAATACTGCTTCAGGATTTCAGCAGAGTATCCAAGCCCCCTTCTACAAGTTCAAGAACATTTTTTTAAAGAGTGTTTTCAAAAAGTATAGATTATGTTGAATGCCTTTAGTTATGAATGGATTCAATGTGGGTTATCTCCTAGAGAAAAATGTGTCTGGAAACAGACTGCATTCTTAGAGGAATAATTAGTTCATTGTGCTTACTTAGCACAGCGAGTCCTCCCAAGGTGTCCTTAAAGATGGGACTGATCTAGCGTCGAAAGCAAGAGACTATTTGTAACATACTGCTTGCTTGATATCTAAAAATTGTTCAGTTCAGAAATAACTGAGGCTTGATTTCATTGTCTCTGGACAATAAAGACCAAAACATCCTAATAAAAGAACGGAGCAAAAAATAGAGCTAGTGATTGTCCTAGAAGCAGAGAAATGAGCCGATGGAAGAACTTCTGAAACCACAAGATTTTAGAGTTCAAGTGCCCTTCTAGGCCATCTGGGTTGGGTGTCATAGCAGATTGATAGATGATGAAGTGAAATCAGGACTTGATTGCAAGGTAAGCGTGGGTCGTGAAAAAATGTTGTGAATAATACGCTTCGTGTGTTTGTTTTATAAAATCTTATGACCATGCTTCAATACTGACGTTTTACTGTAATAGGTAATGCGGAATTACATTTTCAGCTGGATAATGTAAGTACTGGTAACTATTTATTGTTTATAGTTTGGATTCCATTATTTGATTCAATACTCCAGGACAAACAAAAAATAATGCTTTCATTTTATTTCTCCTATCTTGTGTGCTTTTGTCTGCCTTAGACTGGTGTCTTTTGCTGAGAGTAAACACTTTTTAAATTTGTGAAGACAACTCACCATTAAAATTATTTCACTTCAAAAACAGACTTTTGGGGGGAAAAACAGATTAGCTGTTTAGTTTGTTTAATGAAATGTATAGTTCGCTTTGTATAACAATAGTAAGGCCGAATTTATAGTTGGTGACATGTTCTGGGTTTAAAGTAAAGTGTCTGGAAGAGTGTATATAGATTTTTAGTAAACAACTGCAGTACAGGAAGGTGCCAGTATATTACATCTCACTTTCAGGAGGAAGGTCAGTGTGTCCTCCTAAGAGACATCAATGGGGATGTATGACACCTCTTGGCGTGCAATTGACTTTAATATTTATCACATTTATTCTGTGGTATGCACTTAGAAAATGTAATCTCATTCCTTTTTCTTTCAAAGGAAAAACTTCTGGTAAACTAAAAAAATTAGAATGTGTGTCTATGGCCTGTGCTTTAGAAAAACAGTTGGTTTTGCTGTGTGTCTTGGGAAATGTGTCATAATGGCAGTGTCTTACATCACAAGATAAACAAGTTCGCCCCTCCTCCAGCATTTAAATTGTTATGTTCCATCCATGAACTATGGGTTGTGTTTTGAACTACGTCTTATAACTTCTAGAGCCTTTGTATTTGAAAATGTACGATTATTTTCTAGCTCAGCCTTATTCGGTATTGATCGTATGAAGTGAAATCTTTTCTGGAATCCAAAACGTGTATGCATGCCTCTGCCTTTTTTTCTTTCTCCGGGCTATTCTTTCATCCTTCATTGCGCAGTTTCTTGGAGCTGTTGCCTGGTTGCAGCATCAGCAAAGTATCTCAATCAGCTCAGACCTTGTCAAGCCCCTTGAACTACATGCTATTTGTGCTTGGTCCCCCAGCCTCCCCTGCCCTTCCAGAAAACCCCATTCTGGCCTCCTTCCTAAAAGACCTAATCTCCTCAGAAGGATACTAATTCACACCACTGTGATTTATGAATCCATCACTCTTCCAAGGGGATATTAGAGTTTCAACTGACACCTTCTACCTGACACCAGAAAGAGTTGGTTTCTCATCATGGAATTCCAGGCACTAGGGCAGATTTCTGGGAAGGGATGTTTTTAAATGGCGGGGCTTTCTGGTCCTCCTCCAGTTAGGCCACGAGGCTGGCCTACACTTAGCTTGCTGGCTGGACTGTGTGCTGCTGGCTGTCGGCATGTCCTGCGTGTGCTGGGTCCCCACTCCTGCTTCCACACTGTATAACCACTGATGCGAGGTAAGGAGCAAGAGCCCCTTTCCCCCAGGAGTATCTTTTCACCTGACAAGTCATAAATGTGCATTTTATCTGGGGCCCATCTCACTATCATTTCAAAAGAGATTTTGCTGAGCAAAAACAATCTTTTCACCTACTGTTAGTACTGGCAAATAAATCAGGCAGCAGGAAGTAGCAAGGATTCCATATTTGTGCCTTTTTCATGTTTTGGCATTTGTTTGGTTGCATGCACGAAAAGCCAGTGGCCAGACAGCAGGAACTGAGGCACAGAACACTCCTCTGCTCTCATGTGAAAGAGCCTTGAATGCTGCTCAAGAAATCGAACTTTCTCTTTCCTTTTCTTTTTTTCTCTGCTACTATGTGTCTGTATTGCCCCTCCCAGCGCCCTATGCTCTGTTCATTTGTTAATTCATTCAGCAAATACTTAGTCCTGGGATAAATATAAAGCAAAAAGTGTGTGTGTGTGTGTGTGTGTGTGTGTGTGTTTCCTGCCCTAAAAAAGCTTATAATTTAAAAAACTAGATTCAACATACTATGAGCCCTCTGTGTTTGTTGATGAAGATACAATGGTTTCAGTTACTTGCAAGTGATATGAAAGGTCTTTATTGATACAAGTTGATAATGCTGCTCAAGCAGGAATCACAGGTGGACGAACAAATGACTGGCCCGTGGGACCACAAATGGGCTGTTCTGTCCCTGCAAAGCTGCCCTTTGAAGCCAAGTCACTTGTCCAGTGTAGTTTACAGGCTGCCCAGCATCCACGTTGAAAGCAGCTTTCTGAGTTTGTTTACATGTCATATACACGGCATCTCTCAGAAATCACTTTTAAAAAATATGTGTCTTGGCAAAAAACAATTCAAGTGTTGTACAATAATACTTTACTGGAAGATACAAGTAGTGAACTTGTCATCCGAGGATATGCACAGAAAACAGCTGTGTCAAAAAGCCAGGAGCCTGTGTCCACACTACCCCATTTGAGAATTTAGGTCTTTCTGTCTTCCATATGAATATCAAACCTACAGGATAGGGAGATTCCCAGCTCCCCAAGCTGATAACCCAGGTTAGACACAGACAACTGGGAAAGAATTCACTATAAGAGCACACAATACTTACTCTAAGTCTAATGAACCACTGGGAAGATCAGTGGGCTGGAGTGGTTATGGACCATCAAGATGGAGCTTGTGAGATCTGAGCTGACTATTATTTAACAAAGGCAGAGGTTGTGGGGACATCATTTGGGGAAGGAAGGGAATGGCAAATGGAGAATTCAGAGTCTCCACAGCCCAAGGAGGATGCTTCCTCTCATAATGCCTTTTTAGTATCCATAATTTCGTGATGTCCGTCTAACTGGTGAATTTTGTTAGGGAGAAACCATCGCAACATGTTGTCTTCTGAACTGACTGATAAATTTCCATCCGAATGGCTTACTTAAGTAGCCCTGTATATGTTCAGCCTTATTTGAAGGAAATAGGCATTAAAGTAAATTATCCTATTATGTTGTTAGTTTAAAATCACTTAATACAATAGCTGTGATAGCTGTACTAAAGATGGTCAGCTGATGTTATTTTCAATAACCACAAATGAATGCTATAAATGGAGCTTCTACTTAAAGGATTTTGATCCTTCGAAATAGTTCAGTTTTAAGTGTCTATACGTGGACATAATCCATAGTTTGAGTTTGAGCTCCATGCTGCAATGCAGTTGTATCAGTTTTCAATAACATTTTAGTACTTCTGAAGAGCTTCATCTGAAGAACGCAATATTTTTAAATATGAATCTTTAGAATCATTATGTAAAAATCGGTGCCGCATTTTAAGAAGGACAGGTGGCCTTAGGTAAGTCAAAGCCCAAAATAATTTGAAGGTTTCTCTGACTAAAGTGTGGGAGTTAGATTATTTTGTCTTTACTACTTAGTATTTATGAATACGCACAGAACATAACTGTTTCTCTAAGACACGCCTTAAAGTTTACATTTTCAGTATTTGTCTACAGATAGGTTTTTAAACTTTTATTTTTAAAAAAGTCAAGCTTCAATGCATTCTTGCTTAACTTTGCCTTTTTAAAACTGTGTTAAATGTCTTGTTAACGGAAACTAAGCAGCCAAACTTCCTTCCATGTGTTACTCACCGCCCCACCCCCACCCCCAAACTTCACTGTAAAACTTACATTAAAGATGTGTCTGTCCATTAACTTTGAAACAAACTTATAATTCAGGAAGTGAACTTGGAAATATCAGAGCTCCAAAGATCTTGCTTCTTTTTGTGGACTTTAATGAGAAAGGTGGCAGCAGCCAGGAAGGTGAAGCGGAGCAGCTTGGGGCGAGTGTGGGTTGTATTTGATGTTCACGAAAGAATGGCAGGAGGGGGTGTTGCTCAGCGAAGTGTGCATTTTCAAGTTACCCACAGTGGTGTCTATTGTCCTGCTTCTCAATTGAATGATGTCATGTTTCATTTAAGGCTCTTAGTGATGCTGAAGTCTGTGGTCTGCACACTAGGGGGAAATAGGCAGTGAGAAAGTTGCAAATCAGGTTTTTGTAAAGCCTTTGTGTGTTGGGTTTGGAGAGATAAAAGCTGACTCATGCAATATTTCGAGGGAAAGACGCTGCACAGACTAGTAAATGCTCCTTGTTTTACCTGCCTGAGCCCCCGGTGAGGTCACTGCATCAGCTGAAGGCAGACGATGTGGCTTAGCCCGGGGAGAGCACAGGTAGGTGCTGACGTGAGTGGGCCCCAAAGAAGCGATGCCCCCACAAACTTGCTCCTTCCTGCTTGGAGCAGAAGGAGCCGGTCCACTGCGGGGAGAAGCTGTTGCGGAGGGGTCTTCTTCACGACACTGGCAGGGATGGCAGCTTGCCTGGTATAGTACAGCTGTTCTGTGATAAACGTGATGTATTGAAAGGCGGTATCCAACAATGGAATTAGTCCTGAAGGTGATTTTTTTTTTTTCTCCATCTGAGCGTCAGTCTTTCTTAAATGGTTTTTGCTTTGTTCTGGTTTGGTTTTCATCTTTCCGTAAAGTTAGGTTAAAATACCTAGAGAGCTGATGTTGTTGACTCTGGGGAGAAAACTAAGATCTTCAGTTGCCACGCATCAAACCCTTAGGATTTTCGTGTGCTTTCTTTATGAGGTCCATGCAGGCTAGGCTGGGGGGACAAAATAAATGTTTGCAAATTTTATGCTTAGCAACTGTAGTGATGAAATTTAGCCTGAGTATAGAGGTAACCAAAGTTGACTAAGCAAATGCAGTCTCCATTTTGAGTGTTTATTGGTAAGAAATACTTTTGTTAGGAGGAATAATTGGAGAGAAGGAGGCATGGATTGTATTCAGTGCTGCTGCACAGTGGGATCTGATTTAATTGTGTTTTATTTTAATTTAGTGACACTAATATATTTCAAAGAAGATGCATATATTCGGCACTCCTTTTCATTAATCATATTGAACAGAAAATGAATTAATTTGAAATATTTAAGTGTTTGTTACAAACTGAAGTTGTGATTTAAATTTCTTTAACTTTTTAGATTATAAAAGTAATATACTTATTGAAGAAAAGTGATATTTACAGATATATATCAAAGGGAAAAAAATCACCTATTCTCTTATTTGGTAAAACCAAAGTTAATATTTTATTGTCTGCCCTTTCAATCTTTTTCGAATGTGGATACTAAATAAGTGGTATTTAAAATTTAAAATTGGGATCATGTTTTATAAACCACCCATTTTACTCAACTGTATATTCTGACCATTTTCTACATCCTTAAAAGATTTGAAAGGACATGGCATTTAATAGTTGTATATTGTACCTTCTAGATAGATTTATTTACCCAGATCTCTATTGTTAGATGCTTTGAATTCACTTCCTCCTCCTTTTTCTGTAAGAAAACGTTTAGTGTTCTCTATGGATGGATTTATTTACTCAGAGTGCTATTGTTAGTCACTTGGATTTCTCCTCTCCTTCCTCCTTTTTTTTTTTAAAGAAAATGTTATTTAGCCTAATGCCTCCCTTCCAACGGTGCAGAGATGTTTTTGGAACTGAGTGTTTTCAATCCAGATGGAGCCTGCCCCTATAACTGTCATTGTTTAGTTATTGCCCTGAGACTGGTGTTTCCACTAACAGAAAGGTGCTGCTCAAAGGGAATTATTATTTAATCTAAATTAAAAATAGAGTTTGGGAGCCTTTGGTACGTCAGTGATATATATTTCATCATCTAAGACCTGGCATGAGTCGGAGATAGAAGAAACTTGTTATTTTGTGGTTACTGCTTATGCTGTGATTCCAGCTAGGAACGGGCAATGTAGTTGTAGCATTATTATGTGGTTATTTCAGGGTTGGAGTCATATCCTGAAGGTTGGATGGGATTTGGGGAGTCCTGTAGTCCAGCTGCCTAATGTACACATGAAGAGACCAGAAACCCAAAGATACAGAGGTTGATGGTGCAGAGCCAGGGACAAATGCAAATCCCCTGACCAAAGGAGAGAGTGTTAGGTCATCACTGAATTCCTGGCTGGTCCTCTGAGCAATTTCTATACAGATGGTTGGGCACATAGTCATTCCTTTACACACACACACACACACACACACACACACACACCCCGTGTAAGCCATTTTGGCACATTGGTACTGTGTGCTTTACACAAGAAGCTTATATTCAGTCAGTCCTTCATTTCCTGATATCGAAGCTCCCTTTCTGCCCTACCATTGTGTGAATCTATATCCAAGTTCAAGGGAAAATGGACTAGAAATCAGAAATCATAGTCTCTGGTTCATAGTTCAACTTTGACTATGATGATGCCTAACCTCTCTGTTTATATTTTTCCATCTATAAAAATTTTTAAACAGTAGTGACATGTGGATGAACTAGGAGGCTGTGATTTGTTCACTTGTTTTAAAGGAGCATTTTGATACAGAGTTCAAGCAGAAGCATCTTATGGTAAGGCTAATCTGTTACAAGAGAGATTGTTTGGGTTATCTCTTGCTGCATAACAAATCAGCCCAAAGCCTAGTGGCTTGAAATAATAACAGTCATTTATAAGCACTCAAGGTTCTTTTGAGTAAGGAGTTGAGTAGAGGCTCTGCTAGGTGGTTCTGGCGTGGGAACCCATAGAGTTGCTGTCAGACATGACACTGCTAGGGTCATCTCAGAGGCTGCTCACTTACTGGAATCACTCAGACAGCAGGGCCCAGAACAGCTGGGGTTCCTTGAGCATCTCTACACATCAGTGTGGTCTCCCTACCTAGTTTCTTGAGCACGTCAGTTTCAGAATACCCAGACTTTTTAATGTGATGGCTCAAAGCAGGTCTAGACTCAGTTATTGCAAGGTTCCTTCTGCCTTCGTGCCCTGCTATACTCGGGGATTGTCATGTCCAGGGTTCAGGCACGCATGGTCCTTGCCACATCGGGCTTCCAGTGGGAAGGGCAAAGAATGGAGAAACGATGTCTAATGCTTGAGAAACAGGCCCTCAGAGGGACACATTTCCACTCATGAGAACTTGACCACATGGCCATATCTAACGGCAGGGACACTGGGAAACGTTCTCAGCCAAGACCCTGTTCACGAAAGAAGAGAGGGACGTGGATTTTAGTGGACAAACGGACAGTCCCCTCTGAAAGTGAAAACATAACCTATAGTTGTGCTTCACCACCACAGAAAAAGCAGACAGTAAAGATAAAAACAGCTGTATTTGCATAAAAAGCCAGAAGGGAATCCCCTAATGTCCCCTTTTAACCAAAATGCCTGCCTGTACCCCCAACCTTAGAAATTTTGGAGTCACCACTTAGCTAAGGCCATGTATCTAACACATCAGCTGCATTAACTGTCTGACTTAATTCCTGTTCAGCTACCGTGGCCCTTGTACTTCCTACTCTCCATTGACTAACATAGGAATCAATGAGTAGATTATCTGAATGTTTAGTATCAGAATGCACCGCTTGAAGGATTCTGTGTTCTTCATTCAACTGCTCACCTCTCGTTTGAAGAAGCGCATTTTTGCAAAATGTCTTTCCTAGTCTCAGTCTGGTTCAAATACTTGCTTCACTGACTCTTCAAGAGTGGCAAGATTTTTCTTAACTAGTCATTTTGAGAACACTCTTAAATGTGCAGAAAAGTTGCCATGATGAGTCCCGAGTTCCCATCCACCCTTCATGCAGCCTCCCCTAATGGAACCATCTTGGATAACTGTTATACGTTAGCCACACTAACAAATTAACATGCTAACAAGGTTTTATACTTCTTCATTAGCAAACAGCTACAAATGAGTGTGAAAACCATGTCCCCTGGATTCAACACTCTGAGCATTAAAGAACATGTGGACGTTCATGCAAGAATCATGGTATTTTAGAAAACGAAGAGGTGGAAATTCATGCTGCTCTCTGGCAGCCTTTATCTGTTGAGCTAGTCCACAATCTCAGAGGAGTGTGGAGGGAGGAGGATTCTCCTCAAATTCCTAGTGTTGTCTTTGAAATATGTAAATACGTCTATTTCTTAGAACTTTGACTCTTAAAAGTTTTTAGGGTCTTTTTCTTAAATCATGGAGTCTGTTGTTTACAACTTAGAGGCTCTACCAAGGCTGTCTGTGTATTAAATGAGCTTTCCTAGCTGATATTGGGTTGTCGGAAAAGTCATGACGTATTTTTGTATGTTTTTCGTTGCAAAAATGCGTCATGACTTTTCCGACAACCCAATAGAATACCTTTTTGTTTATACTTCAGTCTCTCTCTTGCATCCCCTTTGAGTAATTCACAGGCAGTGTAATAGGAAACTACATAATTTTAGTTACTCATTGGTCTTGAGCACAACACACTCTCTTGATGTTCACAATCGTCCTGCCAAGGAACTCAGACTAGATATTTGTAGCCTAGAATAGCAATGAACAGAATTTGGAAATCCTGAGCGCTCCTCAGCCCCTGCTGTGTGTAGAGTTCTGCCTTTCCTTGTAAAGCTGCCCCTGGGAGTTGTGACAGGAAGTGGTCAGCTGTAGACCCATCAGTCCCCCTACCCTCTTCAACATGTAAACAATGGTCACAGGAAGCCTGGGCCTTACTTGCCTCGGAAAGCCCTCAACCCTAAGTCAGCCTGAGAGACAAGTTAGAGCCAAGAAGAGCTGCTTTTGATTCTGGCAGTGACATTCCAAAGGACAGCAATTAAAATAATGGAAGTTTGAAGAGCAAACAAAGACAAGTGAAGGAATTAAAGCCCTTTCACTGAGAAAAAATTAGAGAGAGGGACTTGTCGCGAAGGGAAATGCGTTGAAGGTGTCTACATGGTAGCTGTGTAGCCATTTTTTTCTTTTTATTGAGGATGGCACGAGAAGGAATATTTTGTTTTGGTGGCTTTTAGGCTGATGGTCCTTCTAATTTTAAGAATCGTTAGTACTCCAAGGCCTCTCTACATTTGAACAAAGATTGATGAGGAAGTAAATTTAAATCTCACAGAATAATAGAATTACCTAGGAAACTTCTAGATCAGCATTGTCCACTAAAATCTGATGCAAACCACATATATATTGGGTTGTTGGAAAAATCATGACATATTTTTTCTGTTTTTTGTTGCAAAAATGCATCATGACTTTTCTGACAACCCAATAATTTGTATTTTGTAGTAGCCACATTTAGGAAAAGTAAGCCAGTAAAAATAATTTTAAGAAGATATTTTCTTTAACCCACTATTCTAAAATATTATTTCAACATGTATTAATATAAAAATTATTAATGAGGTGTTTTGTACTTTTTTGTTGCATTCTAATTCTCTGCAACCTGTTGCATATTTTACACTTACAGCACTTTGCAATTCAGACTAGTTGCATATCAAGTGCTCAATAGCCACACATGGCTACCGGCTGCTGTGTTGCATAGTACAGCTCTAGGATTAAATATTAAAAATTAAAAATAGGTGAATTGTATTAGGAAGAATAGACCAGACAGGCTGGAAATCTTAAATTATTTTGAGGGAGGTGAGAACAAGACTAGACAGCTTTTATGAGGTATATTGCCTTACGTGAGAAACTATAATTATCTTCTAAGCAATGAATTAACATAAAAATGTTATCCATTAGCAAATGCAACCTCATATTATGTGCCATTATATGACCTCGCTTTAAATGCTTCAGTGCTTCCATTGATAATTTTGAAAGATGTTTAATTTGGGACAGTAAGCTTGGCTGAATACTATGGATACCAAATATCTCAAATATTGTATTTTATCAAGTGCCTGGTTGGCAGTCTGTAGAACAGACTGGCTGGTCCAGTGGCTTAGAATAATACTGTTGACCCTTGAACAATGCAAAGGTTAGGGACACTGACCCCAGTGCAGTTGAAAATCAGCATGTAACTTTTGACTCCCCCCAAACTTAAGTTGTTCCTTGGTATTTGCAGGGGATTGGTTCCAGGACCCCTGTGGATACCAAAATCTCTCAGATGCTCAAGTCCCCTGTATAAAATGGTGCAGATCAATGCATACAGTCGGCCCTCTGCATCAGCAGACTCCCAATTGCAGATTAGAAAACAGTACTGGTATTTATTGAAAAAACCTGCATATAAGTGGACCCACCCAATTTAAATCCATGTTGTTCAAATGTCAACTGCACGTGACCTGGTATTGGAACATGTGAAGCCTTCCTTAAAACAGGGCCCATTCATGTTGCTATTTGATTCATTGATGAAGTGCTACCCTGTTGAACTGAGTTTCACATCCCACTTTGTCCTACCTTTGAAAGTATAAAAGATATTATCACCTCTAGGAGCCCAATATGGATTCCTCTAAAACACTGGTAATTTTCTGTTCCTCTTTCATCCCTCAGTCCCAATATTGGCTGGCTAACTTAGAGTCAAAGTAAGTAAAGAAATGAGTCTCTCTACTGTGTTCGTTTTTCACTGATTCTGATAATCTGATAATGAATATTTGCCCACAGGTATAGAACTATTGAATATATTGGGTTGTCGGAAAAGTCATGTCACAATTTTGCGACAAAAAACGTAGAAAAAATACATCATGACTTTTCCAACAACCCAATAGTTGTCTACACTGAAGAGAAGGTTGATTCTTGTCTGGACAGTCAGAAAACCAGAGCTTGCCCTAGAGACCAGTGTATCCAGATCTATTGGCGGGTGGGGGGTAGATGGGGGGAGAGGGTAGGTTGTTCTAGTCCCTTCCAGATGACCCAGCTTTCATATATTGTATACCCAACTTACATTTAGTCCTAACTCATAGCCTCATTGGATCCTTGGGACCTTAAAGAATCCTCATGTACTTCCCAAGTTAGTGCCCAGTTCTGAAAGTGAGATGAACTCCCCTGCTTGTGGTGGGAGGAAAACCTTTCTGTGTCTACTCCTACTTTGAACTGCCCAGGACCTCCTTAACACCAGTCCCAAATGTGGGCAAGCATCCTTTGCGGCAAGTACACTGCAGAGCCTGGCTGCTTCTTGGATTTGTGCCATACTCAAGATGGAGCATGCTTTTTAGGGCAAGTGCATTTTAACTACTACAACCAGTTCATGTTTTATAGGCCATAAAGTTGTTATAGGGCAAGCAGAAAGAATATTGTAAAAGCTTTAAAAATTTGCAGCAAATTTATACCATGTGGTAGTGGTTATGCTGATAAAGTACTCATTTCCTACACATTTTTTTTTTACCATTCCTTCTTGTTGATCCCAGTTAGTTTATTTTATATTCAATAATTTTAATATTTGCATTATAAGTTTGCACTAATATTTACCATGAATATAAACTATCTAGGAAAAGTTAGGATGTTGAAGGATGCAGACCAAATGGATTCTGCATATTCTAGAAATATTGGTGTCAGCTGTTTGATGATCTTTATGATAGAGTCAAACGAAATTCATGTTTCTTTTGAAAAATGATCATTAATCTATAATATATTCTTGTTATTGTGTTTGTCTTGTTATAACCTTTCAAACAGAAGTTTCACTCTCTTTTTCTACAAAACCCATAAACATGGCTTTTGGTGGTAAGGTCACCTGCCAAAATGAAGCAAATTTCATTAATCACTCTTTGTTGCAAGGCATTTTGTTCCTATAAACCTTGTCTCACATTATTGGAGGGGTGAGGGGTGGAAATGTTGACCCTGCCTTACAAATGAAGAAGATTGCAACTTTGTGTATCTCACCAAAATAGCTTTTGAAAGATTAAATTTCATGTAGGGCCTTTTTGGACCTAAGATTTCCATGCTATGGGTATTAAGTGACCTTTTGATTGCAGGCATTATCTTCTCCTGGTCTCTTTTAAGCACAAAGAGCCCTGTTTAGTTAAAAAAGAAAACAAAAACCATTTTTCTTATAATTGAGTCCCTCTATTTATTAATTATTTAATTATATAGAATTACACTGTAATGTTCTCTGACTTCACATGGGGAGTGTTGTGGTTAGTCAAACATACTCTGTAATAGTGTAAGTCCACATATACCACAAATGGAATGTCAGCTTTCAAGTAGAGATGCAGAAAAATGTTGTGGTAAGAGTGTAAGTTCTAATGGGGGTGTGGTTCTTAATATTTTGTTTTTTTCTTGCCCAGTATTAGAAAACTATTGTACATGCAACACTTTCTCTAATGCTGCAGACAAGTAAAATGTAAACTTGTCGGTATCCATTAAGTCGAGTAGTGGTGGCTGCAGAATGGTAGCATAAAAATGTTGTGGAATTCTGGTGGAGTACTTAAAATGAAGACCGGTGTTTTGCAAAGTTCTGTAAGAATCACATAGGGTACATATTAAGTACATAAGAATCACTTGTGGTGCTTATTGAAGATCTGGATTCCTTATGCCCCTACCGCTGAGCCTCTAATTTAGAAAATCGGGACCAATCTGCATCTATTAGTCATTCCAGGTGGTCACACTTTGAGCAATGGTTTCAGGGCTTCTGAAACCTGAATGTGTGTGCAAATTGCATTGGCATCTTTTAAGATGCAGGCTGACATTCAGTAGATCTGGGGTAGTGCCTGAGAATCTGCATTCCTAGCACGTTTCCAGGGGATGCTTTAGAAACTCGAACTTTGCAACTCAACCTACCACGGGTGCCTTGCCACTTCCTTCTATATCTAACTTGGTACCTTTTTGTTTTGGACTATATACCGTTGGGCTAGGTTTTTAACCTCCTTCAAACTTTCTGTTTGATACCATTTTAAAATACTTGCTTCCCTAGCTTATCCTTTTCCTTTTCCTTTTTTTTAAATGTATATAGATGTGCACCAGTTGCCTCTTGAAGTGCCGTCAGCTGTAACCAAAGTTCCAGATCCCAAGACCACAGCCAGGCGTTCCCGCTCCCAAGAACTGAAGACCATGGAACTCTCTGACAGCGACCGCCCGGTCAGCTTTGGCTCCACGTCATCCTCAGCCTCTTCTCGGGACAGCCATGGTTCCTTTGGCAGCAGAATAACCTTAGTGTCAAACAGCCACTTGGGCTTGTTTCACCAGGATAAGGAAGCAGGGGCCATAAAACTGGAGTTGATTCCAGCCAGGCCGTTTTCCAGCAGTGAGCTGCAGAGGGATAGCCCAGCCGGGCAACAGAGCACGGAGGAGGGCAGTGAAAGGCTACCCTGGGGCCCACGAAGAGTGGAGGCAAACGGAGCCACCAAAACCAGTGCAGAGTCAGCCACTAGCCCCAAGCTCCTCTATGTGGATAGAGTTGTTCAGGAAATTCTGGAGACTGAAAGGACTTACGTGCAAGATTTAAAAAGCATCGTAGAGGTAAGGCAAACTTTTTGTTTTTAAGTTTGTCATGCAAGATAAACATGCTTGTAAAATAAAGAGCAAAGCCAGGTGTCTGGGATGCATTGTCTCCTAAGACACAGAAATGGTGTGAACGTTCAAACAGATCAGAACTTAAGAGAAACCCTAGAGCCGTACTCGTGTTAAAAATCCTCTTAATATTAGATTAACAAATTGATTATGTATTAAGAGCAAGAATGATGATACCAATGAGTTCACCAGTATGTTGTACTAATAACTCCTACACCAAATATCTGAGTGCCTGGCAGACAGGCTGAAGTAGCACTTCAAGCCTCCTGATTTGCAGGTGTCAGGTGTATCCGGACTGAGCCCATCAGGCCATCTTCATTTTAATCACAACTGTCTACTGATATCTGGGAGCTTCCAAAACTACTAATACCTGTGTCCCACTTCCAGAGACTGTAATTTCATGGGCCTGGGGTGTGGCCTGGGCAGCCACAGGTGGAATTGTGAAAGATCCCAGGTGATTCTACTGTGCAGACAAACTTGGGAACTGCTGATCTATGCTCTTCTCTGCATTGGTTGGGATTTGGGGAAGGTAGTGAGGGGTAGAGAAAACCTGTAGGCTTTGTCTTGCCTTGGGAATTTTTTGTTTGCTTTTATAGTAAACAAGTTTGCAAAAATCATGTGTGCAGATTGAGCTGTTTATGTGCGAGACTCTGGAAATTCAATTATTAATTTGACTTTGATTTATAGGTAGGTTTTTAAGGATAAAGTAAGAATTATCAGAGCAGCTCAGATGCTAACTCCTTCTCAAGTAATGATTAAAATATTAATATTTCAAAGGCAAATGTATATATTATGAAGGTACACTCACTTTGTTGCCTAGTAATATTTCAAATTCTTTCATTTGTTAGTGCCTGCTTCCTGTTTTAGATTTTTAATAAAATAGGTTTCAGAATATAGTAGAACATTTGCTGATGAGAACATTCTCTACCAAATACATACATTATTATAGCTTTAGCAAAACAAAATTCTAAGGCATGATTGCATGTTGAGTTCCATAAATAGAACCAGACAGTGTCTACTAAAAATAGTTATGACATAACTTCTCAGTAAAAATAGAAAAATCAATTGATGCTCAACCAAAACAATATGTGATACCAAATGTCGAATAAACCAGGCCAATTCTTTTTTTTTAACTGCAACAATGATATCATTTGTACTTGAGAAGAAATACCTGTGAAACTGCCAACAATTTTACAACCTCTTAGGAAATTTAAGGTTGTCAAAGCTTTCTTTGGTCAAATTTTTTTAAATTTATTTCTTGAAAACTTTCCACCTAATCAAAACTCGCTATACTGAGAGAGAAACCTTTAGTTACTGAACTGGGGTTCCATGAACACTTGCTTTTTCTGAGGCTGGTTGGTAAACCCTGGGTGAGAACCAATAGGTAAGATATGAATGAAAGAAAACAGATCAAGATACTTGCACATCAATTGCCATGTCTGCAGGTTCCGGATTGCAATTCTTTCTTCTTTCTGAATAAATCCTTTTTTGGTGACGAGAAAAAAAATAACAAGAAAGACGATTAAGACAGAGTATTTGCTAAGGAAGTTTCAGTAGAAGTTCTGTTTCAAGCTGTCCAATATTCTTTCCTTTTCTTCATTGTCCACGCATTAACCATGTTTTACATTAGGGGCTGGTGGACATTTTCTATAAAGGGACAGACTGTAAATGTTTTAGGCATTCTGGGCCCTGAAGTCGCAGTCACAACTGCTCACCTTTGTCGCTGTAGCTCGATAGCAGCCATAGACACCATGTCAGTGAAGGGACGTGGAAGTTCCAGTAAAACTTGAGGGCCAGGTTTGACCCATGGGCCACAGTTTGTGACCGCTGTATTAGACTGTAAATGTGTGCCTACGTCTCATCAACTGTAAAATGGGGTTAATAAGTAGTACCTGCCTCATAAGGTAATTATTATGAGAATTAGATTAGATAATATATGAAAAGCTCTTACAACAGTGCCTGGCACATGGTAAGCAATTAATAAATGGAAATTCTCATCACCAGCCTCCTTTGAATTTGCTGGTTGAGAGTAACTAGAGTGTGTCTTAACTAAAGTCTTTCATAAAAATAATCAGATTAGTCAATTCACTACAGCAGAAATGTAGGGAAAAAAATTTTTAAATGGGTGATTTCAACATTATGATGTTGAATGCAATTGGATTATTTCTAATGAATCCACTGAAAATCGGAGGTGCCACACAACTAGAGAGAGAAAGGTGAAGAAGGGGGTTGAGAGGCAGTGTAATTGGGGAAGAAATGTCCCAAATGTACAGGGAGGCACTCACCTTGGATGAAGTAGATGATGTTTTTATGTTCCAGAAGTCACCAAATACTTTGAGTCATCCACCATCTCCACCTAGAAAAAGTCAGAATCTCTTCAGTCAGGGATTAGTCACTGCTGCCTCTTCACATACTTTTGCTATGTGACCACCTTTGTTTCTCAAGATCGAAATTTTAACAGAATGGTTAGACCCATTTTATCTAGTTCTTTCCTTTATGAAGAGTAACCAACCATAGCAGGTCCTGGAATAACGTCGTTTCTTTCCATGTTGTCTCATTATAACGTTGATGAGATGCCATAGGAACTTAATTCTCATTGATATCAATTAGCCTTGGTAACATTGGTTGGGTTATGTGTCATTACCATTTCCCTTGTAGCTGCAGAACCGATGATGACATTGAGGACTTACTGTATTTTTCCACTTGTAGCAACTCTACCCAAAAAAAGACACTTATAATGGGTATTCTTTGAAAATACAAAGTGCCAATTCCTTTAAAATCTGTTTTCCTTGATCCATGTCTAATCAATTCTGTAGCTGACTCCTCTAATATCCTCGATGTCTCAAATGCAGAAATTTTTCTTTTTACTTAAAATGTATTGGGGTGACAATGGTCAACAAAACTGCATAGGTTTCAAGTGTACAGTTCTATAACACATCATCTATATATTGCATTATATGTTCTCCACCCAGAGTCAGTTCTTCTTCCATATATTTGATCCCCTTTACCCTCTTCTACCATCCCCCTGCCCACTTACCCTCTGGTAACCACTAAACTGTTGTCTGTATCTATGAGTTTTTGTTTCTTTGTCTTGTTCCTTTGTTGCCTTCAGTTTTATATCCCACATATGAGTGAAGTCATATGGTTCTCAACTTTTTCTGTCTGACTTATTTCACTTAGCATAATAATCTCAAGGTCCATCCATGTTGTCGCAAATGGCAGTATTTCATCTTTTTTGATGGCCGAGTAGTATTCCATGTGTATATATGGGCTGCTCGTTAACACCCTACTGTGAGAAGCTCTCTCCATACCTGCAAGGCAGAGCTTCTTGTTACTTGGATCTTTCTCAGCAAATATTATTTCTGGAAAAAGAAACAGTCTAATCATAACAGTCTATAGCAATAACTTCTAAGTCACTTTTCATTTATGCAGTAGCACAGTTTTGAACTTCCTGCATTCTGCTTTATTGAATCCTATCTTACTAATATCCTTCAATAGTCATTCTCAGTTTAACTAATTTCACCCATAAGTAGCACATATCTGTATACCGTATCCGTACATAATCCTCACAGCTCAGGTTTAGATTTGGTTTTTAGGATTCATAAACAGGAACATCTTTGTGAAAGATCATACACTGATTTAAGAGACATTAACACAATGTGATTTGACATATTCAACATCATCAGAGTAGATGATTTCTGAGAAGAGATCCTTCCAGCATTATGTAGGCAATAGGATTCCCAGATGTTGGTTACATATGCAAAAAAGGTTGTATGCCTTTCTTTCCCATATGTAGAGACCCTGTATTAAAATAATCACAAATATATAGGTATTTTTTCCTTTCCCATTCCATTTAGGGGTTCAGAAATGAATTCCTAATACTTTCTGAAAAGTTAGCTAAATGTTATTGTTCTTATTCCTATTACTCGTCATTCCTTGCATTACATCCCAAGACCCTTCTCTCTGGGCCCGCTACACACTCCCCCATCATGGCTAATTCATCCTCTGCTCCTTTGCTCAGCATCCAAGTCATTGGCTTTTGTACACTTGACATTTGAGAGAGAGAGAGAGAGAGGTGAGGGCTTGATGTCACTCCTACTCAAAAGAACAATGGTGCTGTTATTTCCATTGCTATACATGGCTCCTAGTAACACTCACAGATAAAATGAGATCATAAATAGAAATGAAATTTTAAAAGTTAAAAGTAAAATAGCCAATAGTATAATTTCTGGAGAGAGAAACATCCATAGTGGGAAAGTAGAAAATAAGGGTCTCTTTCATGTCTACTGGGACCTTAGAGTGACTGAGCAGGGACTTTCGTGGGTAGAGTGGGTTTCTTTAATCTTTCTAAATAATCTATAAAAGAGATTTTGAGAGGCTCTCGAGATTTGGCCCGGATTTAGTTCATGGCCTGTTTTAACCTCTTAGGAAAAATTTTTAAATAGTTCATAATGTTATATAATGCTGTGTAATGAGAAGTTACAGCCCTACTACAAAATGGCATCCTGTGAACTATAAGAGATGCTAAATGAAATCATCTTTAGGGATGTTGAGGACATGTGTATTATGAAAAAAGTGAGTAAAATATTATGGAACATATGTTTATTTTTTTTGTATCATATTCTAGAGAACTAAAATCCTTTTCAAGTACCTTTATCCATACAGTATGCTAAAAAGCTAAGAAGTGAGTATTATAGCCTTAATGTTTAAAATTTAAAAAGCCAAAGCCTTAAGCACGTTTTTGTTGAAAGCATCCCACCATGTTCAAAAGCTGTAGCTAAATAAGGATTAGAATGGCAATCTCTGACCCGCCCAACCCCAGCTCTTGTGTTTATTAATCTGCATGGTCTCTGCTTACCGTGTGATAGTAGACAGTAGGTGGAAGAGAGAAGGATGCTTTTCACCCACTCAGTGACGTGAAACACATTGAAAACTGTTCTGCCCATTGCCAGAGCTTAGAGAAGAGTTTACTCTTAGTACTAGACATATCCAATTCATTGGAAGGAGAACTGTCTTATACTTAGTTGGTAAGCAAGCCTTCTCCCGTGTTTGTGCGGTGTGAAAAAGGAAACCCAGTGACCATGCCTAGGGAGTTTGTGTGGTGCGGTGACTACCATTTATTCTGCCTAGAGACCTAGCTCTTAAGATCTTGAAGTGACTAAGACTTGGGTAGACTGGAACCTGAGCTGGCTTTTGTCATGGGCCACCCCTCCCTCAAGGACAACACTGTTGATTTGAGCTGTTTTCTCATGAAGCCTGGCTTTCTATTGATCCTGTTGGAGAGACAGGTTGTTGGATGTGGAAAGGGCAGTTTGTGTCCCCACTGCTCTCCCCCCTTAGCTATAAAGGACTGATTCCGCGTGGGCCTTGCCTGGACCAGCAATAACTGCTTAGGGCACTTGACCCAAGGAGAACGGTTTCGAACCTAGGGAGAAGGCTGCTGAGAAGAGGTGAATTGTTATAGATTTTATTGTCTTGGTACTTGCAGATGTCCTCACTCAATACTTTCCCTCCAGTTTAAATAACATTTATTATACTGACACTTTTTTATGAGGTTCATGGACACTAAAGTTCTTGAATACTGAGGGAAATATGTGTTCAATGCTGGAGTGTAGAACTTGGCAGGGATTGCCTTTAATGAAGGCTTGTTATGTGGGTGGATTTAATAAAGAACTTACACTGTAGTACTTGGCACAATTTAATGTACTTTTTCTTTTACCTGGCATTTGAACACTTTTATTTCAATGTCTCTATTCGTTTTTTCCCTCCAAAGGCTTTTATCATAATGGGTACATGAGATCTGTCTTAAAACCATTTAAGATCTATGATAATTTAGAAGAAACCTGTTACATAGTTTTCTGTTTATGTAGAAATGATTCCTCAAATAGCACATCTAATCACTGTACGTAACCCCCAAATCTCACTGACTATTCATTTTCATGTCTCTTATTATTGTTGTTGTTGTTGTTTTTGTGCCCCTTCCTCTGTATCCTACCTCACCCTCATCTCTCACCACCCCAACAATGACAAAAAAATTAGAAGGTGAGAACACAGCGATTCTGAGTGTTTTCTCTTTCACTTATTGCAATCTAAACTCTCTCCATTCCTAATGGTTTTTCCCATTTTTGAATGTTCTGTTAACACCTTCTAATTCATTGTTAATGAGCAACAATAACAATTCAAGGTGAGTAGCATGGAGTCAAAGCGCAGTGAGCTGAGGTTGGCAAAACTGCTATGCAAACAATAGCTGTTGGCTGCTCCCAAGAACTCGCGTGTATTTAATGACTGATGCCAGCGTAGGTTATTCAATTACATAAAAATCTTTACAGCCAAATCTTAATTTATGAGACCAGACTTTGAGTTAAAACTTAGGAAAGTTATTCAAAATACCTAAACTGGTCAGATTCTCTTGTAAGCATGGTAGACAGTGAGTGTTACCAATGTGACACCTTAAACTTGGTGACTGCTTTCATCACCTCATGCATGCCAACAGCTGTAAACATACTGTGTAGACACCACTACAAATTTCCTGCACATGTGCCTTAATAACAACAAAAGTACTAAAAAGTAATATTAACAGCAACTAGTATTTGAGTACTTACCGTATATCAGGTATTTGTATCCTCACTCACATACATCCCCATCATGTGGGTACTGTTATAATTTTCCCATTTTAGCACAAGAATAGTGAGTGTACGGAGGGTAAAGTAACTTGTTCTAGGTCACATAAATGGACCCAGCTTTCACTCAAAGACCACTCCTGTTGCCGCTAATCCACCCTGTTATCACAAATCTCCTCCTAGAATCTAGCAGAGGGGTCAAAGTTTTCAGACCCCTTTTAAGCTCTCAAGAGCAAGGTTTTGCAATAGCGACACCATAGTTATTTTGGATTGGATAATTCTTGGTTGTGGGGGATAGTCATGTGCATCATAGGATGTTTAGCAGCAAACCTGCCGATAGAACCACCACTATCACCACTCATGGCAACCACAAATGTCTCTAGAGATTTGGGACCATAGTGTATAAGGGTAGGCAAGCCACAGTAACAAATAGACCCCCAAATTTAGTGATTTAATGTAACAGAAGTTCATTTCATCCTCCTGTCACAGTCATGTGGGAGCGTTCAGGTTAGTGGGAGGTTGCTGTGTCTGTACCATCTCAGTCAGCTAGAAGGGCAAGACGACACGGGGACAGGCACTGGGGAGGTTTCTGAGACAGGCACAGAAGCGGCTCACACCCCTTCTCTCCTCCCATGGGTGAGGCTCTTGTCAGGTGGCCACACCAAACAATAAGGAAGGCTGGCAGATGTGGTCTTCCGTGTGCCCCAAGAAGGTAGGAAACACTTCTGTGAACTGCAGTCTCCATCGTGCGTTATATACAATTGAAACATCCTGATTGTAAAACCTACACCATGTATCCCCCACCCACCACCATCACTAAAAGTAAAAATACATAAAGAAAGACTTTGATGATGCTTACTACTGAGATTTTAGTTACTCTCTCTACTGAGTGACCCTATAGAATATTTTACACAGAATTCTTCATTTAGGGCTTGGAACAGAATCAGAACAATATATTTTCTCTTGCTCCTCCCTTCCCTCTGACAGGCCCTCATCATCCTCACTTTTCTCTATTGTGTCTCCCGTCACTCGTAATTACCTCTGCTCTTTGTTTTCCTATCCATTTCTAGCCATATGACCTGCCAACAGGGCCCTTTGGAATTATCGAAGACCATAGGTAGTATTTCAGTTTCAAAAGGAGGCTGCCGGGTCTGGCACAGTTCAAAGGCAGCGATCTTGCTTACCTTGCTGGTATTCTGGAAACCTTGTGAGAAGGTGAATCAATGAGGGTAAAGGACTAAAGCCATGAAACATGTAACAGAATGGTGCTTGGGAGCTGCAAGTTTATTGCCACATTGATAAAGTTGATATGAACATTGAGTGTCTTCCTTGTTACTGCCCTGCCCTCCTTCGAAACTCATTTCTGTGACCATCCTGAAAGCCAATATGAGAATCATGGGCCCTTGAAGGAAAAGTCAACAATGAAAAAGCAACGTGTTAACATTGTTTTAATACATTCTTAAGCTCTGTTCTCCCCAAATCTGACGTCATTATGGATGCTCTTCCATAAGAAGTTGAAGTCAACTTGCATTTTTTTCAGAGGTGAACTTGTAGAACATAAATTTACCATTGATAAATAGTAGTCTATTTACAGCTGACCTTTGAACAACATGGGTTTGAATTGCACAGGTCCACTTATACATTTATTTTTTTCAATCAATACCTGCAATGTTTTTGATCCAGGGTTGAGAGTCTGCGGATGTGGAGGGTCAACTGTATGCATTCTATGTAGTATTTTATATAAGGGACTTGAGCATCTGCGGATTTTCGTATCCATAGCGATTCCTGAAACCAGTCCCCCTCAGATACTGAGGGACATTTGGTATGAAGTTTTGGGGGAGACAGAAGGCATATGCGGATTTTCAATTGTGTGGGGGATTGGTGCCCATCAACCCCACATTCAAGGGTCAGCTGTATATTGTTAACCTTTCCCTATAGTACACTTTTCAAATTACTAAGAACTTTGTAGCAATAGCATAAAGATCATCAATTCATATAATAATTATGGATGCAGTGACATTCCTCAGTGTCTCCCCAAGAAATACTAAATCTCATATAGTGGTTTGAGTTCCTGACAATCCTGAATTGTAACTTGCTTCCTGAGACCTGGGGCCAAGGAAGAGTAGTTGAGGAGAGTCTGAGGGTGTCCAGGATATTAGAGGCCCCGAGTCAGGCTCTGTAGGGCATTCTCCCTAGGTTGCAAGAATTCACGATCTGAGAAAGTTTATAGATGGGATTGTTTTTAACACCCCTATCAAATGTCTGACTAAAGGAAGAGAGAGTACAAATGATAGAGGGAAAGAGCTATATGAGTTTTTGAAGTGCCTAAAATTAATTGGTTCTGCTATAATGTGACATGACATATGTGTTCCTAAAAGTCACTCTGTAGAAAATCACGGAGGGAAAATAGGGCTTATAGGAAAAATGGGTGCTGAGCACAACACTCAAAAACATCCTCAATGCTACGTAAAGAAAGATAGGAATCTAAAAAAATGGAAGCAGTTTTATACATGTTAAACGGTTAAGAAATACATATGTACTAGAGTAAATATGACATCTCACCATGAAAAAACCTGAAATTTCTCATAGAAGCCAGCTGGTCCTATACCTGCTACCCTCTGTGTGAGAGAAAGCAAACAAAAGGGGGCAAGAGACTACTAAAGAGGAGAAAGAACAGAGAACAGAAAAGAAAATATAAGCTAGGCTAAGAAGAAAGCGAAAAAAATTAAAGAGAGAGGAGGCCATCTGCAGGCTCGCAGCTTAGGAGTTACGTATTATGAAATAAGGTTACCTGATGTCAACGCAAAGTTGTTACACCTGACATGGATGGGTGTGGCTCATAACTCACGCAGGTGGACTGAGGTAGCTGGTAGGCATTTGAGGTGTGTGTGTGTGTGTGTGTGTGTGTGTGTGTGTGTGTGTGTGTGTGTGTGTGTGTGTGTGTGTGTGTGTGTGTGTGTCTTTGTATTCCTGTGCTGCTGTCTGGAACTGGGTGCAGTTTTCCATATTCACCCACTGTTTCTTGTGGATGAAATCCTGCCTGAAAGCAAAGACAAACTGTGGACATTTGAAGCAAGGTCAAAGTGTGTCCTCATATATTAATCATGGGAAGAAATTTATGTTTTCAAAACAAATGTCATAGCAGAACTGACTGTCCACATTCTTTGGAGTGTTATGACTCGTTACAAATGGGTCTCATCACTGCCCCCCTCCCTTTGCTCAGACTGAAAGATTGAAGGACACTAGACCAGCTGTCAAAAAAATATGGTCTTCTGTAGACCAAGAAAGACTATGACAAATATCCTTAATGCATTTTTTATTTCTACCTTATAAGAAAAAAAAATGGTTTAAAAGAATTTTAAGTTTTCTTAGTAGTTTGAGAGTTTATTTACATTTTTGAAAACTAGCAAATAGACTTTGTACCCTAATCTTGGACCAGCAAACGTGATTACTTATAAATACAAATAGAAATTTTTCTTTTACTGAAATGATTTGCACAATTTGGTCAAATATTCTTGCACAAACTATGTAGCATTTGGTGTCTATGAAACTCTAGAACACTAAGGAGATTTAAGAGATAAATATTAGTGTGTTTCTGATGTTTAAATTAGAATAATATTTGCCACCTACACTTGCAGACTCAGACAGCGTATTAAAGAAGAGGATCGACTTACCATGAAATGGGGGGAAAAAAGAAAATAGAAGCTGTACTTTTCAGACATAACTGAGCACATTCAAGCCTTTTGAGTGATCGAGCACTTGGAAAAGTGCCTGCAACTGAAAGGTCCCTTTGCATTCTATCAGGCCTTTCTTCTGAGGCAACATCTTGCTTTTTAATGAAAAAGCATTTCAAAAACTTCAGTTAACTAAGGTTACTGAGTAGCTATCATTACTGGTCTGCTAAAGAATTGCTAATATATTTCAAAGACTGCCCGTGGGCAAAATTCTGTTGAAGATTTGCTAAAACAGGTCCTGTGCCGTTGGGTTAGAATCACACTGCCTTTGGGTGTGTGCCATCTTGAATAGTCAATTATACTGAGTGGGTAGAAAATTATAGAATTCAGGAAATTATGTTCTAAAGAAGCCAACCTTCAGTTGGGAGAAGTTTCCCATTGCCAGAAATTTCTTCCAAAGAATAGATGCTGCTTGCACCTTGTGAAGCCAATCACAGAGAATTTACTACCCAGGTCAGCTGACAAGCCTACTGGGAGAGTGTGTGTGTCAAAGCAGCCTTGGTCTGTCTGTAAGACCCAGAGAAGAAAGAGGCAGCTTGGGCTTATGCAGGGCTTGTCAGCCTTAGTAGTTAACTGTTTCCTGATCACCTATGTTTTTTATTTCTCCTCTGCCCACCAAGACTACTTTGCCGCTTATGGGGGATAACATTGTTCTGTACAGCAGCTCACATGGAATTTTTTTCATCTATTTTTTAATTGTGGTAAAATATACATACAATGTATCATTTAAGAGTACAGTTCGATGGCATTAAGTACATTTACAGTGTCCTACAACTACACCACCATCCATCTCCAGAACTTTTCTGTCACCCCAAACTAAAACTCTGTACCCCTTAAACAATAACTTTTCATCCTCCCCCTTACCCCCGGCCTCAGGCAATCTTTTTTTTTTTTTTTTTTTTTTTGTGGTAGAAAGCATATAACATAAAGTTTACCATCTTAATCATTTTTAAGTGTACAGTTCAGTGGTATTAACCAATCTCCAGAATTCTTTTTCAT
>NW_017731391.1:1624247-1629721 GCF_001890085.2 Hipposideros armiger | reverse complement strand
GCAGCTCATGCCAGCTGCCGGCCACTCACGGTAGCTTTCGGCAGCCCACCGCAGCCCCACTGCAGCCTACGCTGTCGCCGGCGACTCGCGGCAGCCCAGCTCCAGGTCGAGCTGTTGTTCAGCTAGCTGTAGAGGGTGCAGCGTCACTGGCCCATGTGGGATCCGAACCAGTTGGCCCTGCTGCTCAGAGCTCGCGCTCCCAAGCCAACTCTTAACCAATTAGCCACTCGGCCAGCCCAAGAAAAGTTTTCACTATGTTTGCTAGCACACCTAAAACATTCTCTGATGCCTGGCCTTCATAAACAAAATGACTATTATTAAATTATAACAACTGACTTTCTAAATGTTTTTCATTATTGTAAAATATACATAACATAAAATTTCTCATTTTTAACCACTTTTAAGCGTCCAATTCAGTAGCATTGGGCACATTTAAAATGTGCCACCATTGCCACTGTCCATTTCTAGAACTTTCTTTTATCATCCTAAACAGAAAGTCTGTACCCATTAAACAGTAACTTCTCATTCCCCCCTTCCCTAGCTCCCAGCAACCTACAGTATACTTTCTGTCTATGACTTTGCTGAAATCATACAATATTTGTCCTTCTGAGCCTGGCTTCATTCACTTAGCATAAAATTTCCCAGATTCATCCCTGTTGCAGTGTGTATCAGAATTTCATTAATTTTAATTATCTGTTGATCCTTAGAGCAAATTCTTGTACAATAGCTGATCCCTTAACAAAAATGAGATGTCACTATTTATAAAAGGTGAGAATCATCCTTATTCTGTCAGGGGAGGAATTTTGAAAGTAATGAAGGCATGATAAAAATTACAAGCGTCTCTCCAACCCGAAGCTAAGTGGAATGCTTGTTCTAAATGTGAAGATTCTTTGTTTCGTTAAACTAATAGAAACGAATTCATAATGATTCTTGTGCTTGAATCATTGGCACCCCCCACACACACATACACACACACCACCACCATCCCAAAGTAGGCCATACAAAAAATGGAGAGATCTATGGTTTTAAGTGACAAAATCACACTGAAGCAAAATTATTCCTTAGTTTTTTCTCCACATGCTGCTGTCTAAAGGACAATGTGTGTGTGTGTGTGTGTGTGTGTGTGTGTGTGTGTGTGTGTGTGTGTGTGTGTTGGGGAGGCAGAGCGAACCACTTCTTGAAACGACACTAAAATATTTTCTTCTGAAACAAGCCTTCTTTTCTCTTCAGAGCAACAAGAAATGTTACAAGTGTTCCTTCAGCTTTATAATGGGGCTTAAAGTTATGCTGTTAACCTTTCAGAAAGCCTTAAGTGGGAGATGAGTCAGGAGGGGTACGGCCACACGGGTCTCTAGCTGCAGCCCACAATAAATACAGAATTGCTGAAAAGACTGCCGCCTTTGTCCAGTTTTCCATAAAGCACTGGGTAAATCACTCAGCCCCGGGGTCTGTTTATAGCCTCCTCAATGGTGTTGCAAATGCAAATGCACTGGAGAAAAGGGTGAGAGTTAATCTACTTTTGATTAGGGAAGCATTTCTTTTCTTGTGCAAAGAGGGGAGTCGGGTGGGTGGGAAGAGAGTTAAAAAACGAAATGCCTAGTTTGGGAACCTTTGTCATCTTCCTGAGGTCGTGTTGTAAAAATGCTGTCTCTGAGACAAAGGAGAGGGGAGTGAGCATAAGAGGAATGCTGGGTTGGGTTACAGTTCAATACGATTTCGGCCACTTTGGGAGCTGGAGAGAGATCAGCCAGGGACTGTTAACCCTCGCCTTCCCAGGCTCTGCCAGGTTACAGGGACTAGCTGCACAGTTGGCTGTTCTGCAGACATTCACGGCTGGGACTGCGAATGCATGAGGCCTACAAATTGTTCACATCCTTTCTGTGGAAGGAAAGGAACTACCAAGACATTTCTGTAGCCTTGCTGCCTTTATCATGGAATTCTATATGCATGTACCCCTCAAAGCACCTGACCCAGATGGGGCCTGGGAAGGATGGAGAAAGATTCCTGAAGAGTCTTGAAGGAGGACTCCGCAGGTTATGACAGTAGGAGGGACAATCCTGGCAGTGAGAGTAGAATATGTAAAGTCAGAAAAGCATGAGAGATCAAGGGAGGGGGGACATTCTTGAAAGTACAAGGAGGGAGCATNCTTGAGCGAGCTCTTAACCAACTGAGCCACTCAGCCGGCCCTAGGCAATCTTTTTTTTTTTAATTTTTAAAAATTGTGGTAGAAAGCATATAACATAAAGTTTACCATCTTAATCATTTTTAAGTGTACAGTTCAGTGGTATTAACCAATCTCCAGAATTCTTTTTCATTTTGCAAAACAAACTCTGTACCTATTACACAATAACTCTCCTTTCTCTCGCCCCTTCATTAATCCCCACTCTAATTTCAGTTTTCTATGAATTTGCCTGCTTTAGATACTTCATATAAGGAGAATCACAGTATTTGTCCTTTTGTGAGTGGATTATTTCATTCAACATAATGTCTTCAAAGGTCACCCATGTTGCACCATGTGTCAGAATTGTCTTCCTTTTTTAAAGTTGAATAATATTCCATTGTATGTATATATCACATTTTGTTTATCCATTCTCCTTTTGATGGACACTTAGATTGCTTCCAATTGCACAGAATTTTTGATTAGGTAGAATCACAGCAAATTTTAGAACTGGAAAAGAACTCATTAAGGGCTAACTGACTATAAATTCAGAAAAGGTGAGGTGTGTTGGTAAGTTTTGTATTCCTAGCAATCAGCACTGTTTCTGACACTTAATAGGCCACCAGGAAATGTGTGCTGAATGAATTATTTCATCCCACCTCGTCATTTTTGTAGGTGAGGAAATGGCTATTTAGAGAACCAGTGATTTTTCCAACTGGATGCAAATCCTAGTTCTGTCACTTAACTACCTTTGATCTTGAGCAATTACTTAACTTCTGTAACCGGTGTTTCCTTCATCTTAAAGTGAAAGAGATATTGCGTACCTTATAGGATGTAGTGAGAACAGTATGAGGTCATACCCGTAAAGTGCTTAGCACAGACCAGGCACAGTGGAAGCACTTAACAGGTGATAGCTGTTGAAGCTATAGACCCTTCAGCTAACTATCCACATCCCGTCTCCTACCCATTTCATTTGGGGGAAAAAAAAAAAGAAGCATTTATTGAGTGCCCCTTATGTATTGTAACCCATTAAGGACAGTCCTCATACATTCTTGCTAGTGAAATATTCTGGAAACATATTGCTTTTATTGCCCAGTTTCCTACATCTCAACCACTGACAGGGTAAAATTGATGTAGACATGTGTGAAGGGAAGAGCTTGTCGTTTCTGCGTCTGGCCACCACATAGTTTAGACAAAACCCAAGTGGCGATACAGAGAGGAAAGAATCAGGGTCACTTCTTAGCAACTTCTTGGGATGAGTCGAAAGCAACCTGTCAATTGCCCTTTTCCCGCTCAGCACAGATGAGGCAGCCTTTGGAGGATGAAAAACTGGCTCCTGCAAGACCAGAGAGTCCGTCTGGGCTAGCCCACTGTGCTCATTAACAGCTCGCTGGATACCCTGGGACCCTTTTCTGCCAACTCCCGTTCTAAGATAGGAGCTGGCTCTGAAGTTCCAGGTCCTATTTGCAAAAGAGGAAGGTAAAGAAGGTTATAGTAATATGTGTGCCTTTACTTGATATTCAAAATTATCTAGAATGTTCAAAAACTACATTTGGTAAGAAAACCCACTAGAAGAACATCCCTCCTTCAAAAATAGAAGAAACTAAAATATCGCAAAGATCCACCATGAGGAACATGCAGTTAGCTAGCTGGACATCCGCTAGATTCATATCAAGGATAGCCCGCCCTCATAAGCGGGTTCAAAGGGGCTATGAGTTATTGCCTAAGAAGTCTGGTTAGGAGAAGCAGCCAAAAAACGGGTTTTTCTAAAGCAGAGGCTGCACTAGACCATCACCCGGGAGCTTTTACAACTCCTGCCGCCTACGCTGCACCGTGGGCTAATGAAATCCAGTGGGTGGGGGCCATGTCAGTTTTTCTTAGAGCTCTCCAAAGTCCAGTAGGCGATCAACGTTGAGGTCCACAGTCCTAAAGGGAATTTCTCCCCCTTTGTTATAAAGCGAGCAACAGATATTTAAAGGCAGCATAAGTTTTCTCCCCCAACCCCTGTAGAATATCCCAGACGATGAAAAGCTAAAATCTACAAGAACTGAATCCAAGTCCTGACTCTGTCATTTTCCTGTGTAATCTTGGACAAGTTACTAAACTCTGAATTCCAGTTTTTGCCCCTGTAAAAGGGGAATACTAAGATTGTTGTGAAATTAAATAAGATTATCCATGCAAAATGCTTAGCCAAGGACTAGACGTACAGCAAGCACTCATGAGAGCTGTTATTATTATTATTATTAATTGGTATTATTTGGACAAGGCCAGTAATTTCTGACAGGTTTTAAAGTATCATAATATTGTTATGATGGCTAATCTATATTAAAGAATTAATTCAGCAAATTATTTTAACTTTGCAATTTAAAAAGGATATACCTTGGGCCGGCCGAGTGGCTCAGTTGGTTAAGAGCTCGCTCAAGAGTTTGGGCTCTGAGCAACAGCGGTTTGATTCCTGGCCCGAGCTGAGCTGCCAACAGGTGGCAGGATGGCTCAGCTAAAATTAAAAAATAAAAAATAATAAGGATATATCTTGTTGTAGACTTTAGTTTACCTGGCATACCTATGTGGAGTTGGAATTCATTTCTGATGTCACAAAGGGCTACTATGGTGGGGTGAAATTATTTTCAGAATTTTGATTTGAGCTGAGTCAAAGATTGATTTAAGGGACAGAGTGCTGGCCTGGGCCCCAGTGCCTTGCTGACCGTCAGCTGTGTGCCCATGGACAAATGAACAGGCTGACCTCAGCTTCATCCTTTGTAAATGAGCCTAATTCAGAAAGCCAAAATCTAAAGATGACTGGAGAGTGCATCTCCTCCAGCCTCAGCTCTCAAGAATGTAACCAGGAAATAAGTCCTTTGAGCCATCAAAATAGATATTTCAAAGCCAAACAGTAAACCCTGTGTCTTTACCCAAGGAGAGGCTCCAGGCTCTCACTGAGAGCCCATTTACTCTACATGTTTAAAATAAGCTTCAGCATTTGGTTTCCTAGCCCACAGCGAAGGGAGAGTGTGGGAGGGGGTGTATGTAACAGCGCTGAGGAATGGAGGAAAGAACCCCTTAGTAGATTAATTCATGTGAGGCCATTTAGAATGGGTGCAAACCCCCTTGGTCACCCTGGTGAATTTTATGTGTGAATTATGGCCCACAGCATAACTGAAGTCCTTACTGATGTGCCTCAATAGCAAGGAAAGTTTTTTGTGTTTTTTTTTAAAACATTTTTATTGGGGAATTGGGGGAGGGGAACAGCATTGGGGAATCAGGGACGAGAAACAGACAAGTTGCTGTCCTTTTGTTCTTCAGTCTAGTTGTGGAG
>NW_017731391.1:1617890-1621862 GCF_001890085.2 Hipposideros armiger | reverse complement strand
AAGGTAGGCAGGAGTGCGAGCCTTGAAGGACCTTTCTCTGTGCTGAAAACTGTGAGGTGTCATGGCAGGATTTTATGCAGGAGGCATACATCAAATCTGGGTTTTAGAAAGATCCCACTGGACTCATTCTGAAAAGCTGGAGGGAGTCAGACCGCACTAGAGAGACTAGTTAGGTTGTCCTCGCTGTAGCCCTAGTGGGAGATGAGCAAGACCAAGGCAGCGATGAGAGAGGATGGGTCAGGGTCAAGACAGACAGACAGGCAGGACAGGCAGGATTTACTGTTCAGGGGACATAACGGGTGAGAGGGCTAGGGACTGGGAAACTTTGAGCGTCATTGGGACTTTGTATGCATGTCCCCTGGCAATCTTCAGACCCTGTCCCAACAGAGATGGTTAATAGCAAGCTGCTCGTGCAGGTTAGCCTTCCTGTGGCAGAGAAAGGTGGAGGGAGGACTTTTTATGATGATTCCTCAGGTGCAGACGGAGTTCATTTGCTTTCGAACTCAAAGAGGGTCCAGTCTGGTTATTTTCCCTGCTCTACTGAGGAGGGACCTGGGACACAGAAGACCACCCAACAGCCACCGCTGCAGGCCACTGTGTGCAGGGCTCCTTGAGGGGCCTTGTCATTTAACACGCAGAAAGCGGACACGTTGGGTACAGCTGATGCAGGGGAGTCTCAGCAAAGTTCAATAACCCGCCCAAGGTTGGGCTCTCACACCCAGGCTGCCTGCCTTGGTGGCCGGTGCATTTGCCAGCACCCTGCATCTGGAGCTGAGCCCCTCGTGAGGAATCTGTCCTGTCCCCAGGGCCATGCTCTGTCCTCAGATAAGCCCACTGTCCTGGGACAGGAGATTTGCAGCAGCTGGAAACTGCATCTGTCACAAGAACAAGCATGGAGTGTAATTCTGTTCAGATTGTAAAATTGCTGCTGTAGAAATTCATCCCTTACAATCCCTTGAAAAAGCCTGTATGAAAACCTCATCCTATGCTCCATAGAGAGAGCTCTCTCTCCCTCCCCCTTCCTCCCAGTTCTAAGTGACAAGATGGCCACAGATATTGTGCTTTAGACTTCTGAGAGTAGAAAAAAACAGTTTTCTCCAAATCACGCATTTCGCTCTGTGGGCACGAATTGGGACCAGGCCTCTAGTAGGATGGAAGCAAATCTTCACCTTTACCCCATGCAAGAGGCCCAGCGCTCTTAGAGAAGGTCAAGTTCCTGGAGAGCGCCCCATCATGCTGGCCCCGATTTTACCCCTGTACCGCTCCTCTCCCTGCCGCCCTGCAGACCACCAAACCCATGGCTGACACTATGTCAATAAATAACTTCTGGTTGAGATATTACTGTGATGAGATCAACATCATAGCCAGACAAGCAATAAAATATGCCCTCAGGGCTACTCATTGTTTTCTGTACAATGAACGGAACCGTTTAGCCTATGCATCTCCATACTTAGCACTGGATTACCTAATGCCGCCAGAGTATAATCACACGCATCCGCCACGTTGAAAAACGGCCCATCTAGAGCTCGGTCCTTGTGTAGATGCTTTATTTTAATATATACAGCGTCATTGCATTGCAATTTTCAAGTAGAATAGCTTGACCTTGAGGGTCATTGTCAATCTGCGTGACTCGGTAGATGGGAAGTCAGCTAACATCTTCCAGCTCTTTCCTCTCGCTAGTTAATATTGTCCGGCTTAGGGCCTGGTTGAAACCTTATTTTATTTCAGGGTTACAGTTCCGAGTAAATTTGCACAAATAGCACTAGGCTGTTGTCTCTAAGGCCTTGTTTCATATCTGTCAAGTGAGTGCTGCTTGAGCACCTACTGTAAACAGACCAGTTGCTTTGAGAATTACCTGTATTATAGCTCCTGTCTCAGGAAAAGAGATAGAAAGTGTCCCAAGTCATGAAATAAGCATAATATAGTTCGCTACTGTCCGATGCATGATTCGGTCAAGCATCCAACTACTGGTGATGTGCACGTGGGACTCTGTGGCTGCATCTGTTTTCCTGGGCCATTATTTCATGTCCTGATTTCAAAATTTCCAGCGCTCTAGAATGAAAAGTTCTCCAGTGAAGTGTAGAAGCGTAGGTGGGTGATTGGGTCTGTGACTAGAACATGTTTTTGCTGCAGAAATCAATGGCCACATTTGGATGTTGAGTGAAGGCTCTTCTTAGGCTATGGGTGTACCACAGGGAGGTGCAGAGCTCTGGGGAGAAGTCAGAGCCTCACTGAGAAAGCCCAGACTGACTGTTGTCAGAGACTGTGCCAGAAGTTAATTCACATAAGCATGCTGCTTGTACGCGCTCCCGTGTGAGGCAATAGAACGCCAGCCGCAGTTGCTTATCCACAGCCGGGAGGACGCTTTCCAAAGCAGAGCCTGCAGCTCTTGGTGCTTTCCTCTTCATTACATCAACCTTATCCTCTGACAAAAGCCATGCTTCCCAAGCTGTGATCCCTCTCTTCCCTTCTGACTGCGCCTCATTTTATAGCGATTCCTCATTCTGTAGCTTTCAAACACTCTGCTCTCCAGGCTTTTCATCATGTACATTTTTTTTTTAAATGTACATTTTTTTTTAAATGTACTTAAAAGGAGCATGGTGCTGGGAGAGCTGGAAGAATTCATTTGTAATGTTCTGCATGACTGGTTTTGTAAAGGAGTGTGTCCCTATGGGGACAGCTATTCATAGGGCGTCATGCAAATAAAGAACCGTGGAGGAGCCGACCCTGGGGTGACTGGCAAGGGAAGTGGGATGTTTGCAAGGACGAGAGAACCATGTACCAGTGAGAAGAAAGGAGGAGAACTTGTCAACAGCACGGGGAAGGCCTGAGCCAACACCGAAAGTAAAATGGCAGGTGGCTGAGCGCTGGTGTTTGCTGACAGGAAAGCACACCTTGGGATATGTGTTGACGACGCGCAGGAGTGGGTTCAGCAAGTGAAGGGATGACACTAATTCAGATAATCTGTGAGGATCCTGGCACATGGGAGGTGCCTCGCCAGTGCGAGCTGTCATCCCTACTAGGCTCCTACCTTCTCCCTACTAAAAGCCATATTTCATCCCCAGATGAGGTGAGCAGCCAGCTTCTCCTGCTGCTTAAAGATCCTGTTAAGGACTAAAACCTGTGAAGCTGTAGTGCAGGGTTTCAGAGCACAGGCCATCTAGTCAGCTGGTCCTGGTTTGAATGCAACTGAGTCGCTCACTTTCTGTATGACCTTGGGGAGCCATGGAGACTTTCTTAGCTTTCAATAAAATGGGATTAATAAAGGGACCCACCTCCTGGGGTTGCTGTGAAGACTAAATAAGATAATGCATATACTCCTAAAGCAACGAGTTCAGTACCTAGCAATAAACATAATAATAATGATGATGATGATAATAATGATAATGATAATAATAATAGTGGTGGTAGTAAATAGCAGTGAGGAGGAGTTAAACTTCACATGATCTAATAATATAAATTTATTTTACTCATCTTTTATTTTCTTTCCCATATACAAAACCCTTTGGGCTTTACTTAATTTTCCTTAATTACCAAGTTTCAAATGACACCCAGCAGTACCGTGATTATAACTGAGATGAATCAGTGTCTTATTTGCAGGTAGTCAAAGCTTTGCCAGGACTTCACATCCTTCCACCACCTTGTCAGGCTTTGCTGTTTCCCTCCATGAGGATTAGAGCTACCTCTAATTGCACCTGTCCGCTTCCTTACCTGCTGTGGGACCTGGAGAGCTAAAAGGCAGTAAAAAATGATGCTAAGTAAAGTTGACCTGGTGAGGAGGAAAATAGAAAAAGAGAGTTGGAGAAAAGTAGGGCAATTGGAGGGTTCTTCTCAAGGGAATGGCTGATAAACTTCCTTCACTTCCCTATCTCCTCAGCCCGCCAGGAGCCTAATGTGCCAGGTGGTTCTGGCAAATTCTGGTGGCTTCTGTGCATTCATTAGATAAGCACAGAGATTATCCGAGAAATGCTT